>NC_056739.1:1938197295-1938309795 GCF_019279795.1 Protopterus annectens | reverse complement strand
TGGTTGTAGCATCCCCCTGAAGGCAGAATGGCTGGAGTGGGAGGAGGCACTCACTTTAGAGCACAGCGCTCGGGCATCCAGGAGTCCAAATTCTTGGTGTGGCTCCTGGTAAAGCACCATGACAGAAGACTACTGCAGGGCCAGTACCAGGGCTTGCAGTACAAAATGGAGGCCTGGGACAGTCTTGCCCTGTGACCTCACAAGTGCCACAAGTATCCCCCGGACTGGTGAGCAGGTCAGGCACTACCATGAAGACCTGAAGCGATGGAGGGGGGATGTCCTGGAGCAGTGGATCCAGGAAGCAAGGCAGATGCAGAATGCCCAAGAAGTGAGTAAGTACTCCTTCCACTACATAGTTAATAATTGCCTAGCTTGTGTATACTATGGATAGGTATGGCTAAATATCACTGTACTTCTCTGACATCTGCAGATGAGCGTGCTGTGAACCAGCAAGCCTATGATGCTAGACTGCAAAGGATGCATCGCGAGGCAGGTTAGTAAATAGCCTCCATGTACTGTCATAACAAATAAATATGAGCCTCAGAAAGTGTCGTACCAATATACAGAATTGTATAATATGCTGCGAATAAAGGTTTAACCCATGCATTGCTTCTGTTTACTCTGCAGTCATATGTTGTTGTACTGTTGCAGTTATTAAATAGTACTGTTGTAGTAAGCAGTGTTACCCACACTGTGGTATGCAAATAAAATGTGTATGAAGTGCTGTATAACAATGTTGGAAGTGGAAACAGGTCAGCCATATTAGACTAAATGCATAGCAAAGTCTCACAACAATTGCCTGATAGCATAGTGTACAGTGATTCTAACTGTAATGCTTTTCTCACACACAGCAGGGCTTTGGATCCCAGGAGCGTCAGTAAGTTGTATGCATAATCATTCCACACAACTGCACTCGGTTTGTTAGACTGTTCAGAGAGAAAGCTGTATGCATATATACACTTAACGACTGTACAGAGTTTACTAGAATGCTTAGATAGAAAGTGGTATGCATATTCATACCCCTCAACTGTTCCAATCTGCCCAATATGTCCTGATAAATGACCCACATCACCTGCCTTTTGCCTGTTCCCCTGACAAATTAGTGTGATGATCCAAGAAATGTAGGCAGCTGTTAATGACATATAACTGATAGTCAGACCTGTACATAGTCAGAGAATATACATGCAAACATACCTGTCAGCCCAGCATCTCACCCAAAGTGTACGACAGCAGTCTCAAAACATGTTTCATTAACACCTGCATCTTGTCAAGCCTGTACGTAAGACACAGGTCCCATACATACTAATCTACAAACATACCACTGTACAATATAACGCCATTGGGTAGTGTAATAATACATGTAAGGGACAGACCACTGCAGTGACTATGAATGTTGTGGAAACTACAAGTATTTATTAGTTGTTAATTGAACTTTCTCTCTCACCCCTACAATATGTGCACCACAGCCTGGACTGTATGACGGCTGACAGGTTCCTGTCTGGACCTGCTCCCAGGGGTGCAAGCCCCATCCTCAGTGGCAGTTCCACCAGAAGGTGGTGCAGAGCCAACAGAGGTGGAGGTCCAAGGCTGAGCCCCAGACATGCAGGTGCCCGGTGCTATGGCCTGCTGAAGAGGGACAGGTCGTTCCACCGGGACCTCCAATCCAATGCAGCTTATGGTATTGCAGTTTTAACACAGATAAGGCTTAGTAATAGCCAACAGCATTCAGGATCACTTATAACAGCATGCATAGATATTACCATCAACCCAAGACAACAGATGTCATACATTTGCAGAGGGAGCACAACACATGCATATATACTGCATGACATCTGTCCAAAGCGTAGATGACTTGCGACTGCAGCTATGAACAGTGGCCCATTATTGGCATGTCACTGTGATAACCACAGACAGTGACTGTCATACCACTGTTCCATGTGACGTATGTCCAATCAGGGATGCGATGGCAGTAACTCTCATCATTGTTACTGTTTACTGACTGCAATCCTTATACTATGCTTCTGCAGTTCACAGATGAGTGTTCTGTGAGTAACACAAGAAACAAATGGTTCCATACACTGACCAGTCCACAGATGACCCTACAGATGGGGTTTTTCTTGTCAGTTATTAAAGCATGCAGACTAGCCATTATCACACACAACCTGTTAAATTGGCAGTAGTCTGTATGAAGCATAGCTACACTTACATGCTGTAGTCATGCCTGGCACATCATACTCCTGTCTTTATGCTATTTTCACTGTGTATGTTGTTTGAGGAATATCCAGATTTTATCTGTGATGCTGCTTACCAAACACCAGATCCAGGTTCCACTCACAGCGACTGTCATGGGCAAACACCAACATGATGTTCCGAGATATTGTATTGTGTTTCCATGCAATTGGCTATGGGAATGTCACTGCAGCTGTTCCACATGCAATCAGCTAGAGGACTGCAATAGGTGCAGAGGCCATCACCTGATCATGACCATCACTTACAAAACACAAGCTGCTGCTGAGCAGGTGTACAACTCCACATCCACCAGAGAGTGTGTGGGAGGGACAGACAGAGGCAAAATACATCAGAGAAGGGCTGGGAGACTAAAACCTGAGCATCTTCTATCACACACCTACCAGTGCAGGGGTTCAAACACCCCTGACTGATTAGCCATTACTATTACAAGTGCATGCAGTTACTCCATGTGCCACATAGCGTGTTGTAAGAACATGTATGTGTGCTGGTGAGTGACATCTGCAACAGATATATAGTAGACATACATTATGTGTAGCACACATGGCTGTTCACATGAACAGATGTCATTGTCAACACAACCACACTCTCTAAGGGACTCAGACACATTAGCACACTTTGGCAGGCTCACAAATACACTTCATAACTACTTAGTTTGCCACACTACAGTAATGCACAGGTATTACATGGACCACAGGGAGGTTCTATGGACATGTGAATGTGTCTGACATCAGTCAGTATGCCAATGGAAGTTATACTGGGTGTGACTGTGGTTGGGAACATCATACCCCACATGCAGACACAAACTGACAGTACTAACATGCATGTGTGCATTGCTTCATGGGTGTGTAGTAGTTGGCTGTGCAAGATGGCTGTACAAGGCTGGGTAAGGGGTAATCCTTGGCATCAAGCCACCTGACAATGGTCTGCAGTGTGGTTCTGGGGTGTAGTGTCTGCAATGTCCCACACAGATGGGTATTGTATTAACCATCCTGTCATCCTGGTTACTATTGTGTGTGGCCATTACTTTTAAATGCATGTCATGTCAGTGTTTGATAGTCCTTGACATGGACATTGCCTGGGATGTGCACATCCCACATTAATGTACAGTGACATGTTTAAGTGTACCTGGTTTGCCTGGCACATGTTATGTACACAGACTGTTATCATCAGATGTGGCAATCCTGGCCTGGTGTGGCAGGACCTGCTAATAGACAGCAGGTTGAACCTGCACCTGAATTGACAGGATGATACAAGTATTCCCTGGTGTCAGTGGCATCTGTCCATAAAGGGCATGTGTGTAAGGCATTGTATGTCCTTTGTGAATCACATTTGATGGCACCACATATGTTGCAGGCATCCAGTGGGGAACATAGTGAAGGCACATTGTCCGCAAATATGTGCCTATTGTACTGGCGGACAGGGTGCCATGCCCTCTGCAGCCCACTGCAATCACACCATGCCTACTATCTGTCAACAGCGTGCAGGGTACTAGCAACCTAGCAGGATTTTCTAGGCAAGTGTGTTTATGTATGACACATGGGTTCAGACCGTATTCTGGGTAATAGTAGGGTTGGTTACTTTGTTCACCAGACCTTTTGCCAGATGTAGGGGTATGGCTTGCCAACCTAGTCTCTTGGCTGATTGAAATCTGTAATCCTTGTGAGGTGGACATTGTGACATATAATATGGCCACCATATAGGAAAACTACAAAACCCACTCCTCAACATGCCCAGTGGTTAGACACTCACAGCCACCTCCACACAGGCTCTGACTGACAAACACACAGAAACACAGAAACACACACACACACACACACACACACACACACACACACACACACACACACACACACACACACACACACACACACACACACCTGCCTTGTCTTGGAATAAAACTCCTACCTAACTAGTTTATCACACTACAGCATTACACTATCATAGCACGCGCTACGGAGATTACTGTGCTACCCTATTCCCAAAGGTGTATTTCACAAGGAATGACATCAGCAGGTTTACCAAAGTAGGGCATTTCAAATTTCCTGCAAGTGAGTAGCCCAAAATGCATTGCTCACAAAACAGACAGTGAGACACACACACCTGACATGTGTGGGTATAGAACCATTGACCAAGATCTATATCACACTACTGCATGGAGAGGTTATAGGATGCACCACGAGGATTACTAGGGAGCTTGTTCCCCAGAGGTATATTTAACAAGGAATGACATCAGCAGAATTACCAAAGTAGGGCATTGTAAATGTCCTGCGAGTGAGTATGCTATAATGCATTGCTCCCTACACAGACATTGAAACACACACAAAACATACATAACTGCTATGGTTGTGGATGAAATCCTACCACAGTTCTAAATCACACTCCAGCAGTACACAGTTACCCGATGTGCTACAGAGATTCTGGGTTACAGCAGTCCCAGAGATGTATTATTAGGTGGGTGACATCAGCATCCTTGCCAAAGCTGAGTATATGAATTGTAAGGAGTGTGCCTACTCTAAAAAGCATTGTTCCCTTCTCAGGCAGACAGAGACACACCCACACACAGTTGGCAAGTCTGGGATTAGAACACCTACCAAACTAGTTTATCACACTACCACATTATGCAGTTACAGTGATTACTAGGTTAGAGCAATCCCGGAGGTGTATTTCCAGGTGGGTGACATCAGCATCCTTGCCAAAGTGGAGTATATGAATTGTAAGGAGTGTGCATACTCTAAAAAGCAGTGTTCTCTTCTCAGGCAGACAGAGACACAAACACAGTAAGTAAGTCTGGGATTAGAACACCTACCAAATGTGCTTATCACACTACAGTATTACACAGTTACAGGACACTCTACAGAGATTACTGAGTTAAAGCACTACTAGAGGTGTATTTCTAGGTGGGTGACATCAGCATCCATGCCAAAGTTAAGTATGTGAATTGTAAGGAATGTGCATACTCTAAAAAGCATTGTACCCTTCTCAGGCAGACAGACACACACCCACACACAGTTGACAAGTCTGTGATTAGAACACCTACCAAACTAGTTTATTACACTACAGCATTACGCAGTTAAAGGACACACTACAGAGATTATTGGGTTATAACAGTCCAAGAGGTGTATTTCCAGGTGGGTGACATCAGCATCCTTGCCAAAGTGGAGTATATGAATTGTAAGGAGTGTGTGTACTCTAAAAAGCATTGTTCCCTTTTCAGGCAGATATCAACACACACACAGTTGGCAAGTTTGGGAGTAGAACACCTACCAAACTAGCTTATTACACTACAGCATTACACAGTTACAGGATGCACTATAGAGATTATAGGCTTATAGCACTCCCAGAGGTGTTTTTCCAGGTGGGTGACATCAGCATCCATGCCAGAGATGAGTATATGAAGTGTAAAGAGTCTGAATGCTCTAAAAAGAATGTTTCCTTCTCAGGCAGACAGAGACACACACACACACACACACACACACACACACACACACACACACACACACACACACAGTTAGCAAGATGGGGATTGGAACAACTGCCACATTAGTTGATTCCACTACAGCATTACACAGTTACAAGACACACTACAGAGATTACTGGGTTACAGCAGTCCCAGAGGTGTATTTCTAGGTGGGAGACATCAGCATCCTTGTCAAAGTTGAGTATATGAATTGTAAGGAGTTTGCATAGTCTAAAAAGCATTGTTCCCTTCTCAGGAAGACAGAAACACACACAAAGTTCACAATCTGGGATCAGAACACCTACCAAACTATCTTATTACACTACAGCATTACACAGTTACACAACGCACTACAGAGATTACTAGGTTACAGTAATCCCAGAGGTGTATTTCTAGGTGGGTGACATCAGCAGGATTGCCAAAGAAGGGCATTTCAAGTGTACTGCGAGTTGTACATGTCTTTTAACTGTGTGTATCCCCTGCTTGCTGTAGCAAAAACACATCTACACCCACTTAAAAGGGACTTTTTCAGTCCTAAATGACATTATCAACAACCCTTGAAGGTCTTGAACCCCAGACCATGCACTCCAAGGTCACTGGACTGACCACTAAGCCATCGGGGTTGTATACAAGTTTCATGGTTTTTATAATACACATTTTACTACAGGTATTCCACAGTACTGAAAACAAATGGGACAGTCACTTTGTGTACATATGTACAGTACCCTTGAATGTACTGTACTCTGTGAAACAACATAGACAAGTCTACATATCTACAACTGTTATAACTAAATACTAAATACATCTATGCACTTACGGGATGTGTATACACACACACACACACACACACACACACACGCACACACACACACACACACACATATATATATATATATATATATATATATATATATATATATATATATATATATATATATATAGATATATATAGATATAGATATATGCATATACACAGCTATAGCCATATATATAAACATGTCTGAACACCCTTTGTGACAGAAGGATTCCAAAGGAATTGACGTGTACACAAAACAGAGGCAACGCTTGTATTATAAAATTTAAGTCTTAATCAGTTCACCAGAGAAGGGATGGTTGTTTGATGTGGGGAATGATGATTAATGAAATATACCCCGGGGATTGTGGAGACTGGGTGGGGGAATGATGGGTATGGAAATACACCCCGGGGACGACTTCAAGTGTCACTGCTCGACAATGGCATACGAAAATAACATACCCAACAGTAGTCATTCTTGACTATCTATTCCTTTCTTATTCCTAACTATGTAATAATTTGTAGAATCCACTCACCACAGATTACTACCATGGTGTGCAGCATTTTAAAAGACATAACACATGTGTATGCCTGGCTACAGGGTAGTGACACACACACAAACACATACACACACTTGCCAGTATTGTGCTTACAGTTCTTGCCTATGTAAAGGTAACTAGTAGAGTTGTATGCAGTTGTGGTAGGTGCCACAGAACCCATACAATTACACTTAATCTGATTCTGCTTCTGAGCTGGGTGACATCACAGGACTGATAACTTGCAGTGGGGAGGGGAAAAGGGTGGATTAGCAGATGACAATGATAAAAGCCAGTGCGAAAGGTGGTTTTGCTTTGGAAAGCAGTAAAACCCACTGTCATGACAGGATGCAGACACAAATAGAAACATGCAACCACACTCAGCCATTTGCTGCCACACACACACACACACACACACACACACACACACACACACACACACACACACACACACACACAGTTGCCAGTGGTGGGATCAGAGCTCCTGCCTATCTGCAGATCACTATTACTGTATTACACAGTTACGAGACGCACCACAGAGATTACACATTTCAAGGTAGTCAGAATGCCCTTCTAAGATTGAGGACATCAACAGGGATACTGACAGTTAAGATGTACATAGCTGTAAACCTGTGTGTTTAAAGTAGGAGTCCATTACAACCTGTATGCACAAACAAGACACATCATCTGCAGGTAAGACATAGGTAGGCCTGAGAGGTATAGTTGTAGCACAAGCCCTAATCTGGAGTATGCCCAACTGTGAAATGGACAACTACTATACATTTACAGGGTAACAGTGGTCATGCTCATACACCTAGAACTACAGGACTTGTTTGGATGCATTGACTCCAATTACACAAGGTGACAGTGGGCATGCTCATACACTTAGTAGCACAGGACCATTTTGGATGCACTCTGACTACAACTACACAAGGTTATACTGGGCATGCTCGTACACTTAAAAGCAAAGGGCTTGTTTGGATGCACTGACTCAAATTACACAAGGTGGCAGTGGATACGCTCATACACTTAGTAGCACAGGGCTGTTTAGGATGCACTCTGATTCTAACGACAGAAGGCCACAGTGTGCATGCTCATATACTTAGATGTACAAAACACATTGTAATGGACTCCTATTGTAAACACACAGGTTTACAGCTATGTACATCTTAACTGTCAGTATATATGTACATCATACAGGTTTACTACCAGATACCTGTATGTGGCCTGTAGATGATATATCTGCGTCTGTGTTGTGCAATACACATGCATACATGTACATGAAGTACTGCCATATATATGTGAAGTATACACAATCATGCATGTGTGAAAGTGACAGACAACTGGTTAACTGGGACACACAGGTGGATGCAAAGTACAGCATGTGTCACACACATTGCTGCCCTGAAAGGCATACATTGATAAAAGGTTGTGGACAGTGGCATTATACTGTAAACAGTGGCATGTGCAAGCATAATATGTGAGCCCCATTGCCTAATGGTACTGAGGAGCAGGTGTCAAGATGACCTCTCCTGGCTGTGTTAGTCATTGTGATTATTAGCAGGACTGCTGCACTAAGTATATCTGACATTGGTCATCTACACAACATCTGCTGCTGTCCATCACCTTAGATGTAGCATTTGATATCAAGCACAATACTGGCACTCGCAGTGATGTCATGGTATGAGTGGCAACTGCTTGACCAAAACAATGAGCCAATGTCCTGTTGTAATTATGAGGTTGTACAGTGTCTGTCATTCCGGGATGACATGACTGAAAGAGGACAAGCCTTTGTAACAGATCACATGCATCCATGAGTCAAGGGAGTGTGGAAAATACCTAGGTCACATTTACCCATATAGTGCCATTCCAAGGCAAATGTACTAAACACAGAAGTAACACCCTTACACCTACAAGACAATTGCATTGAATCCTTATGCTAACCAGTGCTAGATGTGTGGCTGTTGTAATCCATTTGCTCAATGTAGAATGTACAATGGGGAATACTGACATATGTGCAGTGAGGAACACCTGACTGAAGGCTCTGTAGTGCACAATAGCACTACCACCATATAACTCAGATCCAGACATGTGGGCCATAACAGTGGTAGGAACCACTCCAGGTGGTGGTGTCCACATATTTATAAATGCTACTCACAAGTAAAGACCACTACTCCAACATAATGCATCACAGATGAGGCAAGTACAGGTGACAGTGGAAAAAGCTGCATTCTAGGTTGTATCCTCATATGCATCCATCACCCTGTCCTCAGACTACCAACACACATCCATAAATGTAGCATGAAATAGTATGGTACAACACCAAATAACCTTTGACATCAACTGTGCAAATTACCCATGTATTGACTCAGTTGCATAATGTGTTATGCAATGCAATAATACCACTGTTTGTAACCAGGTCAGTTGTACACATACCAGGGTCCCTCAGATGTTGTCAGCATTAACAAAGTTGACTGTTTCTGTACACCAGTAAACAACACCCTCATGGCTGGATATGACCTAGATTTACCTGCCCTGGATATGCACATCCCACACTAATACAACATAAATGAAAATACCATAGCTGTTGTTGTCCTTTGTACATACAGGTGGCTACATTCATTACACACATGCACATGGAAGAAGGTTTGATATATATGTTGACAGAGGTAATATTCCCTCTCTACTGGTCACTTATGACACCTATCATATCATACAACAACCAGTAAACAACACCCTCATGGCTGGATATGACCTAGATTTACCTGCCCTGGATATGCACATCCCACACTAATACAACATAAATGAAAATACCATAGCTGTTGTTGACCTTTGTACATACAGGTGGCTACATTCATTACACACATGCACATGGAAGAAGGTTTGATATCTATGTTGACAGAGGTAATATTCCCTCTCTACTGGTCACTTATGACACCTATCATATCATACAACAACCCATGTGGCATGTATGTCATTAGACATGTCCACCAAATGCAATGCCTACAAACATACCCAAATAACAGGATAATAAGACCTACACACATGGCCTGTATTAACAGACTCAGGGAAATACAGCTATACTCTGTATGCTCCTGAGTAGTTACAGGTGATATGTCCATGACATGTACAGCCATGTGTGACCCACAGCTCCTACATATACCCCATGTCAACAATTGCAAGCTATGCATGCTGTGTGCTGTCTGGACATTAACCTTACTACCACAATAGCCAGAATGTGCTGGGGTGAGATGTTTACAAGCCACAGACCTCGCACATGCTTGAATAAGTGTAATGCCTAGCTCAAACTGAGCAAATTGCTGACACTCTTCCAGTAATCATGAGGTATGTGTGGCAAATATGAAGTGCATGTGGTAAATATGATGTGCTCATTGTTGACCATTACAGTTCCCTGGCTTCACAGTGGAACTGTCAACTAATAGTTTGTGGGATCATGACATGGAATATTGCTGCATGTGTGTCTTGCTGATATGTGCTGTTGGCATAAATGTACACTTAGCTATTCAGTGAAGGTGGCTGTGTGTCCTAGCAGTACATGGATACAACATCCATTATGGTGTAATACTCAGCTAGATTTCACACATGGTATGGGGAAGGTGTGGAATGTATCCCTATGACCTGCTCGTCCACTTACTGAAGGAGACTGCATATATTTACATGTATTGATGTGTGTTTAGATTCCATGTGTGTGCAGTGTCTGATGTTTGAAGGTGACTGTTGTCTTAGTACATCATACAGTTGCAATGCAGTCTCAACATTGCCAACTGTATATAGTGATATGCTCAAAGTACAGCAAGCTGTACTTTAGGTATGGACAGATGTTTGGACATTACTTAGTAGTGGGGCTACTTTGCAGATGAATGATTACTGAGGACAGCTCACAGGTGTGTTACAACCATTCCTACAATAACCTGTGTAACTGCTAAGCTATGCTTTTGTTAATTGATGGGGGAAGACACACAATGTAAACTGCAGTAAGGGTGACACTGAAGGCAAACCTCTTGACACCTGTAATAGTAACACCTCCCCTGTGCATATGTTGTGCATATATCAGCACGGTTGGCAAAGGAATGAGCCAGTATACTTTGTAGCACATGCAATAGTGCTTTAACTCTGTAATACCTATCATGTGATAGGCAGGTATTTGATTCACACTACTGGCATGTGTGGGTGTGTGTGTGTCCATATGTGTCACGTATAGTGGGGAATGCATCCCAAATGTTTTTCAGTCTCCTGTACACTGTTGTAGACATCTGTACAGAGTGAAGTGTAGAAAGCAAGACATAGGCAGGAGTTTGAATCTCACACATGTCAAGTGTCTGTATGTGTGTTACATAGGTGTACATCTTTGTGAATGCCACAGTGTGTGTGTGTGTGTGTGTGTGTGTGTGTGTGTGTGTGTGTGTGTGTGTGTGTGTGTGTGTGTGTGTGCATGGCTGTCTGATCCCTGGAATGAGGCTGTATTTTACCATAGTGAAATGATAAGACCCCCTCCCCCCATCCACTCAATGCAATCTAGTATCCCTGTTGATGTCATCAATCTTAGAAGGGCATTCTAACCACCAGTAAACATGTACGTCCTGGGGTGAGGCTTGTTGTTTCATAGCCTGCTGATAAACCCCCCCTCCCTATATACACTCACCGCATTCTAGTATCCATTGATCTTAGACCATTCTGACTACCTGTCCATGTGTAATCTCTGTGGCGCATCTTGTAATTGGGTAGTACTATAATGATGATTTGCACATAGGCAGGGGTTCTCATCCCAGCACTGGCAACTATATGAGTGTGTGTTATTGTGTCTGTGAATCCCTGAGTGTGTGGGTGTGTTACTGTGTCTGTGAATCCCTGAGTGCATGGGTGTGTATGTGTGTTTGCATGCTGTCATGGGAGTGGATATTACTGCTTCCCAATGAGAAATCACTTTTTCCACTGGCCTTTACCTTTGTCATCTGCTAAACCACTCTTTAACCTCCTCCCCACTCTAGGTAACTATACCTGTGATGTCACCCACTATTGATGCAACGGCTCTGGCCACAGTAGCTTACTACACAGCTATCATGCTCTTGGATCATTAGATCAGTAAACATGTTTGAAACTTGGGAGATTATAACTGTGATGTGGAAGCTACAAAGTGCATGCAGGTATTATCATACAGACCTGTGAGTAGTCTACATTTACATATGGGACACTAACCGCAAACACTGACATTCCCCGGCACATGTAATTACACCTAAAAGAGGAAGGCATAACATCAAGATCAACATGCAGTTACTGTTGTTGCACATGATACATATTGTCAAAAGTATAAAATGCATTCTAAAACTGTAGTACATGGTATGTCTGTTGCCTGTCAATACTACTCAACAATGGTAATCCACAATTGTCTTCCTAGTATGTTCACCCTGTGCATCAGACCATATGAGCATGTCTCTGCACTGATGGTGTGGACAACAGGGATGTGGCACAGGTATCATCATATGCACAGGGTGATAATGTTTGCCAGAGGCCTAGGCTGCACCATTGGATGACATCATGTTTATGAGTTAGGGCCTTTTATCTCATTGGGCCTGTGTGGATGTTATGCATGTGTGTGTTGAAGTGCCCTACATTTGTTACTAGTGTGTGTGTGTGTGTATGTATGTATGCACACAGATATGGCATGTGTCTGACCTACACAGGAGTTTTATTGACAGCTGCAGACTGTACAGGGCAGAGTTTACAGTTCACAGTGTCTGGCCACGGCCATATGACCTGCACCTGCCAGGGGTTGCATGGGCACTACCAGGCAGAGGTCCAGATTGGGTACTGTCAGATGACACATGTCCACTGAAACCATGTCCCATTTGGGACTGTCCAGGACCACGTGCACATGGCCTGCTGTGTCCTGGTGCAGACAGCACTGCACCAGCTGAACTGCTGCTGATACCACCACTATGGGAGCGGGCATGTGATGTAGCATGTTCACGTAGACCTTCAACAGGTGATGTAGCTGGCCTGCATCCATGTGCCCAATGCCTCACTCCCACCATATGTTCCAGCGCAGACATTCCACGCTCGAGGATTGACATGCCATGGTCAAGGACTCCCACCATGTCACCCAATCGTCTATCCAAAACATCTGCAAGATGATGTTGAGCATTTGCAATTACCTGGATGTTGTCAGTTAAAGTACAGACAGCAGCCCTATGAAGCCTCAGACCTTCTCTGTTGTGCCATTCAGCATGTGTCTGTGCCTCCATTACAGCCTGAAACATGCATCTGGTGACAAAAGCTGATGTGCTATGTCTTGCAGGGGCATGATGGCCAGATGTCCTCCTACAAGCAGCCTTGGGCACATGCCTGTGTGCGACATCACCAGTCAGTTGGCTGGGATCATGGTGTGCATGCACAACTTCCATAGTCTCCACACATTCCTGTTCCATGCTATCACCTGCCAACTGTCCTTCCTCTATGGCCACTGGCGATGGGGTATGTGTAGGCATGAGAACTGTGTGTGTGGTGATGAGGAGGATACAGGTGGAATGGCAACCAATGGCACAGATTCAGCCCCTGACATCCCTGCCTGTGCCTCAATCATATTTTCATCATCACTGCTAAAGTCTGTGGGGACACTAACATCAGGTGGACCACACGAGGGCAACGCACCTACAGCATCATCTGTTAGGGGCAGAAAAGAACTGTACATTACATGTTATACAGCATAGTACAGACACACAGACACATAGACAGACACACAGACAGACACACACACACACACAGACAGACACAAAGACAGACACAGACAGAGACACATGATATGGTACCCAACGGCATGCAACATGCATGTGATATGGCAGAAGGCATTCAGCTTAGACAATTATAGTGGTAATCATCATGCATCCTTGTGTTGCACACAACAGCATGCATGTGTTATAGCAGAAGGCATGCACCTTAGACAATTATAGTAGTAGTTAGCATGCATCCTTGTGTTGCACCATTTGTGTTATTAGGTCATGCCCTAAACCTGCAACAAGATGCATGCACTATTCACCGTTGCACCACACTGCCATGTTTTGTGCAACATACCCCACATTTTAACAGACCATCACTGACCTGTGTACATCTGCCACTTATGCTTTGTGTTGGCCACTGCCCCTATGTGTGAAGAGGACATGAGCAGAAGGGTATGTTGCGTGAATACTATGTTTGCCTGAGCCCTGGCTTGCATATGTCCCCCACAGCAGTGCATGTCTGTTCAACATTATTCTGCTTACCCCTGAGCTGAGTCTACAGACAATGTGCATGTGGCTGTACACACATGTCTGACATGGCTGTCCCTATTTTGCAATGGTGCCATAGACCAGCACAGGTTAACAGTACACCAGCCTGGTGTGTGGCATATGACCTTGCCAATCACTTGTAGTATGCTATGTCTTCTGCTGACGTGTTGAATGACATGCATACATGTTTAACACAATGCATGTTTAACACAATAGTGTCCTTTCAAATATACAGTGAGGTAATGGTGTCCCAATGCAGGGATGTGTTATACTAACATGAACCTTCAGCTGACGCAACGTTGTCAGTCTGCCGAATAGATATACAGTGACGTACTGCACATTGATCTGATATGCATAGCCATTGCAGGACATCATGTGGCTTCACTATTGCTATATAGTGCAAGTTACAGACACAGTTCATAGCCATGATTATGTTCAGATACAATACATATCTAATGTGAGATGTGACCCACATCACTGAGGTGTGTACACACTGAACCCTAATGTGGAATGAGTGACACAGGTCACTGAAGGGTATACAGATGACACCCCTGCACATCTGCAAATATTGCTGATCCCTGGCAACTATGCCCAGACATGGCAAACCTAGCAGTTCTCCATGTTCCACATGCCATCTGTGTACCTCACACACATGAGGAGCAAGCATGACAGTGATGTCTGACACCAGCAAGGTGAATGTACTGTATTTGTGGCCTGATGTGGTTGTATGTGTATGTTGTGCAGCATATGTATGTATTTGGATACTGTATAGGTGAAAGCTTTCACATCATGACACACTCAAGATGTTCAAGACATGTTATGTGGTGGTTTGATGTCTTGCCTACACAAGCTGTGCACAGGCCTGTATGATGGTTAGTTTGTCACATCTGCAATATCACCATTACACAAAGGCCATAGTTGTATTGTGTTGAGCCAATGTACAACAGGGTGTACACACATGTACATCCCTTCTACTGTGTGTGTTGCTTCATGTCTCTGGCCATCCTCCATTGCCATGTGTAAACATGTTTTGTCCAATGGTTGTGATGGCCATCTATTCCACATGTCAGTGTTGTCCCATATGACATACACCCATAGATGTCATATGCTCCACTGATGACAGGGTTATGCAGACAAAGGGTGGTATGTTTGGGATGAGAGATATCATGTTTTGCAGGATAGTTAACCAGTATTTCAATCAGCCCATAAAATGTCATGGACATGTTAGATAGCACATGACATTGTGGGGCAGTCATACCACCATACATTATGTGTACGTGTGTTAAATGGCCACATGGCAGATAGCATGCAATTAATATGATCTGTGCATTATCAAGCCTGATAAATAATAACAATCTCACCTGCAACAGGAATGTGAAATGCCGGAGGTATCTAAATAGGGGTGTCACAGCAGTAAGATCATTATCCACACCTGTGTGATAGCTACAGGGTGCAATGTGCATGTTAGCACATAAGCCAGTATAATAGACTATACCTAGGATTATGCACATCTGTGCATACATAGAGTAGCAAACTATAGTATGTGCTATGTGTACATACATGCCTTGCATATGATGTTATGTTAAATATTGTACAGTAGCACATGTAACTATATGAAATATAGTTGTGTTCTATGTGCAGTAGTGACTTACCAGGCAACTCCTGGCTCAGTGGTTGTGAGAACCCCATCTCCACAATTCCAGCTAAAGCTTGTGGATGGAGTTCTGCCGGTGTCCCCAGGTTGGCCAGTAACTCCTCTGTACGTGTGAGTGGGGGCTGGGTGAGTGACCCCCCCACCTGTTGCAGCTTGTTCCCTGGTGACTGCACTTGCACACTGTTTCACCCATCTAATGAGGTCAGTGCAGTGTCAGCACACCTGCTGATAGGTGCGATTATGACCACCAACATCATTTACCCTCCTGCAAAGTTCTTCCCACTGGGCATCCCGCTGCTGTGCATCCTGTGGCACATGACTAAAGAGTGTTTCATGGTTGTCAAGGAGGTATGGAATGAGGACCTCATCCTCCAAGTGGGTGTTTGGTGGGAGCCTGGCATGTAGCACACCTGGAAGACATAATGATGGAGACAGGTTACAGTAACTCACAGAGAAGTACAGAAGCACAGTTGCACATGCATGTGTATCACTTTTATTATGATTACAACTATGTCTTTGCAAATCTGCATGACACTAACACCACTGACATGTTTAACTCACACACATATGACACTTACTGGTGATTTGATGTTATCTCCATATATGTGTGTGTCAAGTGATGACATTGCTTATACTCCATGTGGATGTTTTCTTGATGTGGGCATGTCTGCTTGCCTGTACTGGTGTCTTTACCTTTCAGCACATGCCTGGATATGTTCACATTAATGCAAGAGACCTTAATGTTGGGTATATGTCACATATATAGTCATACACAGCTTTAAGGGACATGACCTGTGACCGTGCAGATGTGCTCATGGAAAGTTTTATATGCATGTGTTTTGCCATATACATCTACATGGCACTGTACAGCAGTATAGCATTATGCCATGTATTACCTGTGTTGCACATGTGAAACACATGGGACAATGGCTAGCTTGATGGTATTTGCAGGGTTGGATATCAACTATTACATGTATGGTCATAGTGAACTAGTGGGCTATATGCCCTGGGCCATTTATGAGCCTAGGCTGAAAGGTTATCTAGGTGTAACCAACAGACAGGTAGCTTTCAGTGGCCAGTTCAAGCAGTGCCACATAACTGATCAACAGGGTTTCTGATATATCTGCCATGTGGTCATCACACCATGTCTCAAAGAGGGGCAATGTGCAGCTTTGCTGGACAGGGATGCATAGTATGACAGGAGTATGTAAAGTGTATGGGACAGGGATCTATCAGGCATGTTATGATCCTTGTACTAGACAGGTGGATGTCCATGAAGTATGTGTTTATTTGAAATCAGGATGTGTGAGTGTAAAATGTCCAACATCTCTGGGTTGGACATATCTTTATTCAGGGTAGGCATCATGCTACATAGTGGAGCTAGGGTTTAGGAAGGCCAGTATAGGCCACCTGAACATGGCCAATATCCCTTAAAGGAAATATGTGATTTATCATGGGTCACTTGAGTGTTGAGTATGGCTGAACAATGATCTCTATATTCATGGATGGCACTCTGTCATGATTAGGGATGCCACTTACGACTACCTGGCTGGTATGGTGAAGTGACCATCAAAGGAAAGCCTATTGTCCAACTGCATCCCATGCACACACAGTTTCCATTATGTTGACCACTGCCTAGGTGGTAGTTCATGGGTACAGAGTTTTTAACATAGGGGATGTCAATGCAATACTTAGCTGTCAGACTGTGGCCATGCATCACACACCACACATCTGACCCACAAAGGCCCTTCTGTATGTTGCCCGCAGCACTCAGTGAGTCAACTATTCCTCCTAGCACATAGTAATTTGCAAACTTCAATAGGCAGATGCCTTCTGTGTTAGTCTGTGTGGTATAGATAACAAAGAGGGGGAGTACCAGGAATGAACCCTGTATTACTGTAGCTGGCACTGGTTTGATGTGCATGTATTAGTCAGGCACCTTCTGTAGTGTTGGTTCTGCCAGCAGTCCAGTTGCCAACCAATCCTGTGACATAGGAATATACACCTAGTTTACTGAGCGTAGCTGGAATACAGTATGGGTGATGGTGTTCTAAGACCTGGCAAGGTCATGATATGCTGTGTGAATCAACCTGACTGTCATCTACATCTGTACTGACTACATCAAATAAGTTGTTCAAGGTTCATGGCCTTACAGACCAGACTCAGCAGGGTATTAGTGCCCTATTCCCCATTATCAGTGGTGACTCCCCCTTTGTGGGGTGTGATAACTGTTGCTGTGCACCATTCAGTGTGTACAGAGCCTGACATGAAGCTATGATTGAACATGATGCGTATTTGGAGAGAAAATTGTTCTGACATTTGTGTAAAATACACCCAGGGATGTTGACAGGTCCCATGCAAGCTGTATGTATGGCTTTAGAGGGTGCAGCTTGAATCTGCATAGTTGTTATTACAGGGGCTCTGTAGTGTACATTGATATATAAATATGTGTACCTGTTGGGGGGGAGGTGAGAGTGGGTTTAGGTTATCCACGACCCTATCTGGATGAACAAGTACTATTTCTGTATGTGCAGTACTTGTCATGTCATAGTGCTGTGAAACAAGGCAGGTCTTGTTGTTGCCATTACGATTCATGACACAGCTATAGAATGCCCTGTGGTTGGCCTCATAATATGTTGCTGATTAGTTTCACATTAGCTTTGTGTGGTTTTATATGGTGTATCTGCATCTTACTGAGGGTGACCAGGGATCACCTCCACTCATGTGTGTTCACTCTTGCAACAGTTACTACCTTCTGTGGTACAGTTTAAGGCAGGGTACTACCTGTTTGCCTTCCTGTTTGTGTTTGGTTGAATCTTGATTCTGTTTCAATGGCACAATCACTGCACTTATGTGAGTGCTTAAAGTGCATTTGTGTAAGATTCAGCATTAGCGCATGCATTGTCCATCTGCATGGGTGCCATGACAGTCACCACGTCACTCTTAAGAAGGATAACATTGGCTTTGGAGACTGACTATGTGTAGCATACTGTTAGCCCTGTTTGTGTGACTATGGTGATCCAGGTCATTGGGGTAAATGAAATCCAACATGCATTGAGCACAGGTGTTGGTACATGAGGAGTCTTCCCAGTTCATAATGGGATAGTGGAGAGTAGCCATTATTATGTTTTCCTGTCTCAAACATAATATTCCCCATTGCAGCACAATATGACAGTTGGGAATTCTGAGGCATGGTGATGATCTGTCGTAAGGTGTAAATCGGATTCCACTTTGGCACAAAGGTAGTTGCTCAGCATAATGCATCTAAAGCTATGCAAGTGCGTGGGGGTGTACATATCCTTCAGGAATATGGACACACCTGTAGTCTGTGTGGTCCAATAAAGGATAATGGCCAAGAGGTGAGGTATGTGTTATAACATGGTCATGCAGGGGTGCTCTCCAGAACATTGAACCATATCACAGTCACTGCACAGATATGTTCTCCATGTTAAGGATTGACGTAAGTGATTCCATATTGAGTTTCTGAAATGTATCATTGAGTAGCAAGACCTGCAGTTTTTTGCTTGGCTGTCCCTGTTACAGCAGTGGACTTTCACCTGAACTTTGCATGATGAAGGCACTAGCCAGTATCCAGATTCCCAGGGGTGACAGATGCAGGCCCTGTCTGGCAAAGCATCATGGTCTGTCAACCATGTTAACCCAGGCAGAGAGATACTGGATACCCTTTGAATTACACCAGTACATTAGACAATTGTGGAATACAATCCTTTTGTCCCTGTACTGCAGTATCATTCTGGCCAATGGCAGAATGCTACCCAAGCCTTGGGACATACCTGCATGGGCTACAAGACCTGTTAGTTCCTACATGTGTGTTTCCATGCAGTCCAGTCTACTGCATCACAGGTCCTGCACAACAACATGGAATATGCCAGAGCCATGTGTATAGTTCAAAAGGTGGTCTGATTGTATGGGTAAGTGGCTAATCATGGCAGACAGGCAGCTGACAGTATGTTTGCCCTTATATAGCTTGATGTGTAACATAGTGCTAGAGTTTGCATTCACAAATGAGTACTGTTGGGCATGTTTCTGGCCACGTGTTCTGAGGGGTGGCACAATTTGGCAAACTATGTCATACAGTTTGTGTATTATGTTGTCTGTCTATTCCAGCTTGGGAGGTCTCTTGCTTGGCCAGATACTTAGAAGCCTCTGGGAATGTGTGTGATTTTGGGTGGTATATGTGGGTGTCCTTACTGTGTTTTGGTAAGGGTATGTGTTGGTTGTGGTTATGAGATGTATGTGTTAACCTACACCTCATGACTGTCCAGTCCAGTTATGGCTGTAGACTGGACTGCCTTCCAGCTTACCCCTGTAGCTGCATCCCAGACAATGTGTGGGGTGTGGTGTTAGGTGAGTTTAGCAGTGTACATGGGATAGGGATTACATTCTCCAGGATGGCCACATACACAAAGCTGACATTAGTAAACACCAGTAGCTGACTAGTGGACATGCCTGTATGAGCATTCAGTACTACAAGTACCAAGTACTGTATTTAGTTTACTTATTGCTTATGAAGATGTTTTAGACAGTGATGCTCACATGTTAATATTTGTGTTATGGACGTGACAACACTGGCTATTACAGAAACATAGTAGCTACCTTTAGCAACAATCCTCATCTGAGGAGCACATCACATCCTGATAGTTGATTACAGATGATGCAAGCGTCAACAGGTCTATATCCTTTTCTAAGTATATACTCACATATCCACCAGAACCATGAGCTCTGTTGGGCATGGACATGCACTCCCCAAACAGAGTCAAGTATCAATAGACTCTGCTGCCACTATCAACATGATCAGAATATAATCAGATAGTGTAAGTCATCACCTATGAAGCAGCTATTACACATGGGCAGCAGTCTCCTACATCTTCCACTCCTATTGCAGATGTTACACTGGAGTTAAAGATGATATGCAACCTGTGTCATTACCAGTTCTGTGCACTACCTTACATACAGTATGTGCAAGCGGCTGTTAGGTTAGCAATGAGAGGTTAGGCTACACAAACCTGAAAGTTCAACCAGTGTGTCTCTACTCTCAATATCCACTCTGTGCGCATAGCCATTTAACCCAGCCCTGTAACAAGGGTCACTACACATTTGCATAACATGTACACATGCACAGCTGTCATTGCTTGCAAACGAAACTAGAGAGGTGGCTATTACATGTCTTATGTGCATGGATAGTCACCTAGCTCTTCCAATTTTCTTTGCTATCGTGCTGCTAAACTGTCAGATGAATACAATTCATATGCATCCTGTTATTGAGTATTGTAATTGCCAATAGACATAACTAATGTTTGCATTACATAACAGAAATGCTATGTAAAATGGAATACAGATCTGCCTAGAATACTGTACAGTACACAGTTATTGGCACAATATCCCACAATGCAAATCATATTTGCACAGTAAGCCCACCTTTGACATGTTCATCTCACTAATACACCCATACATACGTCTACTGTTAAAATATATCAACATATACTATCCCTGGTTATAGCACATACTTGGACCAACGCTGACACTGACAGTGGCTGGAAAAGAATTGGTGAATTCCAAGCCCATATATATCATCCCTTGTGGTGTATGAGGAGTGTGCCGTGTGACCTACAGCAGTACACACATAAAATACTACAAGTATTACTACTGCTCAAGAATACATCACTACAAAATAGCTATTTCCACTATATGCATTGACTACACTGTAATTATTACAGAACAGGTACTACATGCACAGACATACTAATAGTTATATATACCTTCTTGGTAATTTGAGGTGTTATTAACTGGTATTTTAATCTTTTTAGGTTTGTGTGTCAATCTTCTGTTGGGTATTTTGTACTGTTCTGCAGTTATATACAGATGGTTTGAATGTGTGACAAGGCATAATTTTATAGTTAGAGATCAGTAACATGCTATCCTGATCACCAATTTGTGTTCCAATGTAGTTAATTACATGCACATCAGCTGTGCAGCTACTCCATTAGCCAATACCATGGCAACAGTAGAGTATAATTGAGTACTCCACTTGGGCATTGTCCCTTTGCCTTACTTGTGAAGAAGACAGCATGGAAGTCTTGTCTGAAATGTATTGCAACAGCTGTATGGAGACAAACACAAATATATTGTGTGTAATGCTTAGAGGATTTGGTCTAAATGTGAGTACTGCTGTTATATTTCCGAACATTGCTATTTGTGCAGGGTTTGTCTGTACCTAATACTTCTGCATATGTTTCAGTCTGGCCAGGATGTTTGACCAGCTCAAGGCTGCATGGCTATGCATATTATGTAGGGGGTTTACAGTGTGCTCACCAGACATCCTTAGTTTGGTATAAATGTGTATCATACTGTGCTTATAATCAGTAATTGGTAACACTTCCTGGTATAATTACTTTTCAACCCTCTGAAACAGGATTAGTTCAAACAAACCCTGTAACATCAGCAGCTGTTCCATTGTATAACAGCAACTATTTCAAATAGCACCATTATAGTGTCTCTCTGTCTTGGTATGTCAATGTTTCAGCAGATGTCGTACAGTGGGTAAATAATTGGTTATGGTATGACAGCATGTATTGTTGTAATTAGTTTGGGTGTGGGGGAGATGTTGGTGGGTGTACACAGCAGATGCAGGTGTGTGGGAACTGCTTTTATACATATTCTATATGTGTGTGGGTGTTCTTTCCGTATATGAACACCTATCTCTTAGTAGACTAATACTATAGTATTTGCAGGCTGATTAATTATGGCACTGTAACTGCTTCCTGTATATAATGCATGCAATGTTAGTCCTTGAATCCTTTTGGCAATACATCAGAATGTAATAAAGATTTGCTAAATGAAAGATGTCTATGTATTTCTGTCATGGATATTTGCAGTCATGGTAGTTGTGTTGGTGACTAACCCTATTTGGCTCATGTCCATAGAACATATTTGTAATAGTGTATTGGCATATACTCTTCATATGTTATTTTCATATTGTTTGGGGGTGGCAGAATGTGTGATTGCTATGGTCCATGTTGTACTCAGATTTGAACAGTTCAGATGCTGTATATACACACATGTATGTATATAAATATATATATATATATATATATATATATATATATATATATATATATATATATATATATATATATATATATATATATACATACATACATATATATATATATATATATATATATATATATATATATATATACATATACACATACATATATATATATATATATATATATATATATATATATATAATATACTATATATTATTACATATGTTTATATGTACCTCCATAGATGCGTAGATGTTTTTAACCTATCTATATATCTACATATATGTATATTTCTATATATCGACATGTATCTATGTATCTCTCTCTAACTCTCTCTCTCTCTCTCTATATTTGTATATATAATTATTTATATATATATATATTGCATGCACATTTCATTGGGTACATGGCGGTTTGTCCTATTTCCACACAATCCTCTTTTTTGTGTTTTAACCTGTCTGAATACACAACTGGTGTAGATACATCTCAGGTAGTTTATTGGTAGGTTACGCTTAGGATGGTGTACATGTTTGCAGGTTCTAATTCTGGATGTGGTTATTATTTTACCTCTTAGAGCAGGCACTGGTAGGGAAAGTGTGATTAACGCACATTTATGCAGTTGTAAGCAAGTTTGCCCATAGTCTGCTTGATGGTAAACAAAGGTTACACCTGTGAAGCGCTTATCCATTTAACTGTGTTTAAGAACCACTTACCGTTGCGCAAACCCACGCAAAACCACTTACAACTGCTTAAAACCTTAATCAACCTGCATCCAACAGCCATTATTCTGTCCCTCAAAATAAACTAACAGGCTTTGTAGGTCTTGAACCCGGGACCATAAACACCACAGTCACTGACTTTACCACTAAGCATCTGAGATATGTGCAAATGTTATGGTGCTTAGAATATACATTTTACTACAGGCATTCCTCACTACTGAAAGCAAATGGGACAGTCAGTTGGTGTACATATGTATGGTACTTGTTAATGTTTATATGTTTGTGGAATTAAGTGTTGCAATGTGACCTGACAGGGTGTATTATGGATGAGTTTTGTGTCCTTTTTTTATTGTCCCCATACTCCATGTATACCCCTCCAGTTCACTTATTGAACATCCAACCTAGGCTCTACTTGATGCATAATTTTATTACCCATCATTCCTCCCCACCCCAATCTCCAAATACACAGCAACCATCCCTTCTATGGTGAATTACGTTAATATTAATAGTTACTGCATGTGATTTGTGTACACTTCAATTCCTTTGGATCGCTTCTGTGTCCCGAAGTGTGTTCATAGATGTTTATATATATATATATATATATATATATATATATATATATATATATATATATAGCTATAGATGTAACTGTATATATATATATATATATATATATATATATATATATATATATCTATAGATGTAACTGTATATATATAACTGTATATGTATATACATATATGTACCTCAGATGACACTTCCGACAGCTGAAAGGTCCACAAACGTACCTCGCCAAGAGGATTACTGGACTCAAACATATGTCCTATGCAGCCAACCTGAATAAACTCCTGCTTTACTCAGTGGCATCTCCTTTACTCAGAGATGATCTCTGCTGGCCAACAAAGCCATGTCCAACTCAGACTTAATGGATATGCTCCACCTGTGGGAATCCATGTCACAGTGAGCCACATGCTGTAGTGAGCTAAACCTTGCCACAACAATAACTAGAACATGCTGGAGTGACAGATTCTTAGGTTCATAGGTTCATAGGTTCATAGGTTAGTACTAGGCTAACTGCCTTTGCGAGCCATTTTAAGCCTAGCCAATTATCCCTTGTGAGGCTCAAACCCAGCACCTTGTGTTTGTAAGTCAAACACCTTAACCATTAGGCCACCCTCCCAACCCCCTGTTTCTTGTCACAGAAACTCCCCATGCTTTAGAACAACATCCCTAATTACATTATACAGAGCCCCTCTCTAACACTCTTCAAGAGGAACCTTGAAGAGTGGATGAGGAACAGTACGTACACCCCAGCAATCCCACCATTGGCTCTGCTCCATAGGGGGACAGATAATTAATCAATGGGGGGCAAAAGCAGACACATTTTGGCTAGGCTTATGAATGCCCTTGGGCAGTTAGCCAAGTACCTACATATGAACCTATGAACCTATACATATAGTATCAGCACATGCTGATAGCTTAATTTACTGTTCAGGTGTTGGCTTACCTTCTGCCAATAGCAGTTGTGTTTGCAATAGTTGAGGACTGCCTATGTTGGATGCACACAGTAGACCATCTATACATGACAATTTACAGGTAGTCTTGTGTGTGTGCCATCCATTTTTACTGTGTGTGCAGGTGGAGAAAGGTGTCAGTTTCTAGGTGCCTGCACTGTCAGTATGTGTGCTATACATTCCCTCCTTGCCAAGGCATGGGCATACTGGGCACGCCTCTGTCTGCCTACTGCGGCTGGCTCAGTGTTTTCATGGTCTGAGTACCTCTGTGCCTGTAGGGCCCTTGGCAATGGTGGTGGGCTGTGAGGGCCTTCACCATTTAGTCCCTGCTGCATCTGTTTCCTCAGGATCATATTGTGTAGCATGGCACATACTATGAATATGTGGGCACACATGCCTGGAGAGTACTGCAAGGCTCCACCAGATATGTCCAAGCAAGGGAGCTGTGATTTAAGCATCCCAAACACATACTCTATGATGAGTCTGGTTTGTGAGTGTGCCTCATTGTGGTGTTCTTGCATGGGTGTGTGTGCATTTCTGATGGGAGTCATCATCCAGGGTTCCAGTGCATAGCCAGCATCCCCCACCAGGTGGCCATTTGGGATGTCCCTCTTGGCAAATACCTGATACAGCTATGAGGCATGCCAGATGTAGGAGTCGTGATAGCTTCCAGGGCTGCCAGCACACACATCTATGATAATGCCCTGGGCATTGCACATGACCTGGGAGTTGATGGAGGGCTATCCCTTGCGGTTGATATAGCACCTACCCTGCTCACTGGGTGGTGACGATGTGTATGTGCGTGTAGTCTGTTGCACCCAGTATCTCCAGGTTTTCTGCCACATGGTGGAAGAGACACATATTGATGGCCATCTCCACCTGCATTCAGGGGGAAGTATATTTGCTCATTGGCATGTGGTAACATGGCATCCAGGAACTGGTGAAGTTCCCTGGATGCTGATGCCTGTGAGATCCCCATGATATCCCCAGTTGGCCTTTGAAAGGTACCTGTGGCTAGTATTCTCAGGCTTACACATACTTTGGTATCCACTGGGATGGTTTCCCCTCTGTTTGTTCTGGCTCTGAGGCAGGGCCAGCACAACTCCACAAGTTGCTGTAGGGTGCCCCTGTCCACCCTGTAATGCTCTACTATCTCCAGACCATGTAGCCCTGGTAGGTTACCCTGAGTCTGAGCACTCTTCTCCTCCTCTGGTGCCTGAGGTGGTTGTCAGCATCATCCTACACACCACCTTCAGTCTCCAACACATGCTGGTAGATCAAAGCTATGGCAGCCCTAACATGTACATATTAAAAGTTCCCCGTATGTATACACCAATGGTGCAGAGTGTATGGGAATATACAAGTGTGTGTGTGAGGTGCTTTCACACTTTATACTATTGTGCTATGGGTGCTGCTGATGTCATTGGCTGTGTGTGAGCAATTTCAGCTGCAGGGTATCTTAATTATGGGTTTTACAGTGAGTACTGCAAGTGTGGGGCCTGTAGTGTGGAGTTATGCTTGACTGCCTTGATTAATCTGTTGCCCTTTAATTCACATTTAAACCTGGATTCCCTCCCATTGTCAGGCATGTATCCACCTGCCAACTTTCTTGTTTTGTACTTTCCCTACCCAGTTGTGTTACAAAATGTGTTTTGTAGCTGATATAATGCAATTTGGCTTTGTTTTGCTGTGACACTTTACTGTTTTCTTTGAAGTACAGCCCCTCCCCTTTCTTGTTCTGCAGGTAGCTGTTTGCAGTCTTGTTAGCTGTTGTCAATGGCCCACTGTAGGTTCCTAGGTGTTAATTAGTCATTTGTACTCCAATTTCCCTGCTGCAGCATTTCCATATTTTTTCCTATATCCTTCCTGTTTCAGCTCCAGTGCGCATCGCGCAAACCTGTTTACCGAATTTAAGCGCGTTTTAATCTCCGTTCACATGTATACTCGGTTACCTTGTGTGCTCTCAGCTAAGCAAAGCTATAGCCAGTTCAACACACCCCTTTCCTGCAGCTTTGCTTAGCTATGGGAAAACTGGATTAGCAATGCTCCAGTCTGCTTACAGCAAAGGTGACATACCACTCTCTTGATGTCATTTTTATCTCAAGACCACACCTCGGTGTTATAACGCTATGCTATGAGGTGCATCCTTACACCAGCGGGGAGTCTGTGATTCACTATTACTCCTCTCATTTGCATGGCATTGCCTAGTAATTCCTAGCTACCATGCAAAACACTGTCACAGCCCCTTAGCAACCCTTGCACCATGGTGTGGTGTAGCATGACTGGCATTGACTATTATGGGGAAATTATTTAGAAGAACCAAGAATGAGAGACAAACCAGTGAAGTAAAACCTCGAAGACCAGAGAAACCTCACAAGCCCCAAAGTTCCTTAACGCAACTTTATTATAAATCACTGTCAGCGTTTTTGCTACTCTAAAAAGGTAGCTTCTTCAGAGGAAGTTCAAATACAAAAATAGCTCCACACTTTTGTGTGGTTAAATAACATAAATATCAATACGTCACTTCCTGGAAAAGTTTATATAACAGTAGTAGACTGAATTTTGTCAGTAAAAGTCTTATCCACAGTGTACTTTCACAGGGAACCCTGACATAACGTGTTTCTGTGTAAAATACTTTACTAAAACTCTTAAAGTAACTACAATAATAGATGCATAACCGTTACAATTAAGAGTAAATTATTTTGACACAACTCGTCAGTATCTGTTTCTATAAGAAGACAAATGACAGGATAAAAAACCTAAAAGGAATAAAACAGTAAAAAAGCATTTTTAAAAAAACGATTCAAATGTCTCCAAACGTACTGTCAATAAACATAACGTCTGAGTTCTGCTAATTAAAAACAATATACAAGGCACCTAAAATTGGATGTGCCTTTCCTAACATCGAAGGTATACCACATACTAAACCCTTTCGATGAACGAGAAAAACATTCATTTTACAAAAACAAGCTCAAATAATCTATAAGGGCATGTTTAAGTAATAGATCACCTATAAAGGTGTCCGTACGCATCAGAAAGTGTGTTGAAAAGTAATATCATGTAATAAGTGGCTGAAATGGCATGAAAACCTTGAATAAGTTGTCTCAAATAAGATTTACCTCAAATAAGATTTATATTTTAAAACTGGTGCGATGTTGCAGCTTTTGTTAAGGCCAGGTGCATTAAAGGCATCTAGTTTGAGTTGCCACAACAATTCACGGTTTTCTAACAGGAGAGATGTTGGTCCGCCTCTGATGGAAGTGGGCATGTGGTCTATGCCCATAAAGAGGAAACTATGCCCTGAGTTGTTCACTACGTGTTTAGCTAAAGCGTTTTCGCACTTGCTGTTTTTAATGGAATAACAGTGTTGGTATATGCGTTCTTTAAATCTTCTGTCAGTCTTACCGACATAAAAAGCTGAACAGCAAGTGCAAAATGCCACGTAAATGATTGATTTTGTATCACAATTAATCCTATATTGGATGCCATATTTTTTTCTGCCTAATACAGAATGAGCTGCCTGTTTTTATGGAATTGCACCAGTTGCAAAAGCCACATGTGAAAGAACCAATAGTCCTATTATGGACTTTTCCTACTGTTCTGCTTTGCAACATTTCTTTGATATTACTTCCTCTCTTGTAAACCGTGCACGGGTTTGCCCCTAGTTTCTCTACTAGCAAAGAATTGTTAGAGATGAAGTGCCAGTTCTTAGTTATAATTCCTTGAATGTGTTTGGAATTGTGGTTAAAGGTGGTAATAAAACTACATGGATACTCTGGCAAGTTGGTTTCAATAGAAGTAGTAATACAATGCCTAGTAGGTGTACTAACTGAGGTGTCCAATATCTCAGTTATGTTAGAAACATCAACGAGTGCCCCCACAAGCAATGGCTTATAAAAGCCTTTGGCCCTCTTAGTTTCTACTTCACAAATCAAATCAGCAATTAAGTTTCGGGGATAACCCCGATTAGTAAACAACTCTTTCAAAAATGCGCATTCGACTGAAAAGTCTACCAAATCACTACACATCCTTACCGCCCTCACCAACTGTCCTTTCACTATAGCCCTTTTTAATTTAAAAGGGTGAGAGCTCGTGTAGTGCAGGAAGGAATTAACGTATGTGTCCTTTCTAAAAATAGTAGACTTTAACTTTGAAGCTGGTGGAACTCTCGACAACCTAACATCAAGGTAGTCAATCTCATCAGTAGCAAATCGATGCTTGAATTTCAAAAATGTTGTCGTTTGATTCAAAAAATCTACAAAAGATTGTGCTAGTGTAGAATCACCTTTGAAAAGGATGAAGACATCATCCAATAAGCGTGTGTAGTAACTTATCCTTTCTTTCCATACTGGGTGGTTAAAAACAAAATGTTTTTCCCAGTAGGCCATGAACATGTTAGCTACACAAGCTCCGCAAGGGGAACCCATTGCTACCCCTTGCTTTTGTATATAAAATTCCTTTTCAAATGTGAAAAAGTTTGAGGACAAAACGATGTCTAACAGTTCAGTGACGTTGTTGATCTCAGTTCTAGGGGCCTCCAATTCAATTAAGAGCAATTCAACCCATTCAATCACTTCCTGATGTGGAATGGAGGTGTACAAATCGACAACGTCAATAGTAAGAAAGTTAACAGAATCCTCCAAACAGATGTTATTCATATTGGCCAAAAAAGACCAAGAGTCTTTATAAATGCTCGGGATCAGTCCCAAATATTTCTCTGGTCTTCGAGGTTTTACTTCACTGATTATGGGGAAATTATGATATGTGTTAAATTGCAGTTTTATTCTATATTTTTCTATTTTCCTTGCGATCCTGTTTGTACACCGCTGCCCTTTGCTTAAACTTCGCGATAGTGCGAAAAATAAAATTAAATGTTCTTTTTATATTTTATACATTTTTTTTTTGCCAGTGGCTATATATTTAGCCATTGGCATATATTAACAATATAATACATGTGTTTGGTCAGCTGTCATGGCTCCAATTTATGTTTGCAAAAATGTAAACCGTTTTTATGGTTTACATTTCTGCATGCTTACACTACGCCTGCACCACTTCCTGGATCACTAAATATTTTAATTTGCATGCTACACTGTTCAATTGGGGTAATTAGCATACAGGGGCCCAGTGCTGTGCAGACATAGCATACGCAGGTAGTAAACATGGAAACAGCTCATACCTGGATCACTCGCCGGCCATATTTGGTGTTGGAATGCCAATGCTATGCCTGCATCTGGCGCAACCTTCATGAATCCTGGGGAGAGATTTAAACAGTAGATTCAAAACACACATTTTTTCATGATACGATTACCATAAAGTTTTGGTACAATTCCCTCATTTAGCATACTGGTGCACACATCTGCACACTTTTATACAATACTAGGTTGCTTCATATACCGTTTTCTGTATTTTGTGTGTTTTTTTCTACTTGTTTTCGTTGCATACACATTTTTTGAGACTGTAAGCATGAAAAGTGTCACAACAGCTTTTTTCCCTCTCAACTGCGAAGCACTGACATTTTTTCTGAGCCATAAATAACTTTGTTTTTATGCACCCTAATACATATGGATGGATGCTTATTAGATATAATTGCACAGATATATATTTATATTTATAGTGTTCTAATTAGACAATGTTTATGGTTAGATAGCGATGAGTTTTTTTCTTGTATCTATCTAGTTAACTCTTTTTGCTTATCCACCTGTGTATATGATTTTAGTTCTTGCCACAGGCATGATGAAGGCTTTATTGTATTAGTTAGCCAAGAGTGATTTTAGTTAAAAATCAGTCTTTTTATAAGTATGTTATGATTTTCTTAATACCTGATTTTGGAATGTGGGTTGTAAAAAGATAGGTAGTGTTTTCATTAACCAGGATTTAATTTGATTTAATCAGTAGCAGTATGTGGGAGTGGGTACTTGCTGTTCTTAAATGCACTTTTACAGCCCTGTTTGTATTGTTTGCCTGGAATAGGCTGGTTTAAAATTAAACAATAGATATATTTTCCACACCTACTTCTAAGTGTATAAAAGCTGATATTTTTAACATTGTAAAATATTACTGATTGTTTTTTGTTACCGAGGATCGCTTGTCTGTGATAAATAAAGACTTCTTTTAGAACATTACCTTGGTTTCATGATTTTTGGAAATTATTGTGACAGAGCTCATCAACTAAGTTTTAAGATTACTAGTTTTTCTTTGTTTTATTTTTTCCTTAACACTCATGTTGGTGAGGGTGGAACTAGCAGATTCTTGTGCTTATTCATTTTTTTTTTACTTTTACTTAAAAGACCATTTTGTGGTGTGACTTAATAAGAGAAGACACTACTCTGGTGGGTATGTAGCACTCTCCCATGTTAATGAGGACCAGATCCAGTATGGTTGCACCCCTGGTTGGTGAATTGACAGTCTGGTCCAGGAAGTTTATGTTTACAAAATCGAGAAAGCTCTGTACCTGTAAGGTCAGTGTCATACATGATCCCAGTTAATAATGGGATAATTATAGTTGCCCATGAATATGGTATTGGCTTGGATGGTGAGTGTTTCAAATAAGTTTAAATAAATCGTATGGATTTCTTGGGTCATAGAAGGGGACCTATTACCCTATACAATACTTAGTGGTATTGGATTTTGCCTAGGGTGATTTGAACATAGAGAAGCTCAAGTGCATTTTCCTGTTTGACCAGCCTTGAGGTATATTTACTTTTGATGTAAATCAAAACACCGCCACCTTTAGCCCTGTCTGTGTAATGGTTGTCTAAATGTGTGAAAGGCATTATAATCTTGCACTTTTGGTGTGCTCTCCATGACTTTAAACCATGTCTCAGTGACCACACAGACATCAGCTTTCTCTAGGGTGAAGAGAGCGTTTAGGGAGTGGAGTTTTTTGTTTAGACTCCTAACACTGAGAAGTAAGATCTTTAGATTTTATTGGTGCTGATTTGCTATGTTGGAAGTACTTTCAGTTTGTCATTGCCTAAAAAGGCACTATGGAGAGGATAGTGTTTTAGATAATATTCGAAAGCCTAGAGAGGGGGAGGTGCAGACCATCACTGACAAAGCAGAATGGTCTGTTGACCATCTTCCATGCAGGCAAATATTGTGCCACAGCTTCAGCATTTTATACTGACAACACTGTGTTCCATGCTGTTATGAGGTACAGACATTTGTGCATTTCAACATACACTTCAGTATGCTGGTGGCACATCAACAGGTATGTGTTAGCCAACTTCAGTGATAAATGGGCGCAAAACTGTTCCCATGTTGCAGTGGGTTTGTAGTGCAGGAAATCTGAAGGATTTCATGCATCCAGCTATAGTGGTAGTACTTCCTGTTATTACTTGTCAACACACACACACACACACACACACACACACACACACACACACACACACACGCACACACACACGCACATACACACACACACACACACACACACACACAGTTACAAACAACATATTTTACATTTGTTGACCTGGTTTGTCTGACTGAGCTAAGTATCCCCTTTTCAGCAGAGGCTGGGGAGAAAAGTTGCACATGTTCTACCGATTATCATTTACAAAAATAAGCACACAACAACCTTTACATCATAAGTTCTGTTATTGTTATATCCCTTCAAGTGATTAGCTTGATCACCAATGTACATAATCCTTTTAACATCATGGCACAGATGGCTACAACAGGTAATGCTCTCTTTCATTTCATGCAGTTGTGCAATGCTTTAATCCCTTAGTATTAACACGGACTATGGGTGTGATGATACCACTGTTATTCTTCAGTATTATTAGGTCATAGTATTCTGAACCATGTCAGTATTTCTTCATATCTTTCCATTTAATTTTGCCTGCATCAGTTGAAGCATGTTCATATACACACACTTTTATAGAACATATTGGGTAAGTGTCTCACAAGTGCTTGGCAAGCATTTGTATGTGGTGTGAAAGATGCGTGCCTCATACTTACTGTGATGGTCACATTGTGGCTGTGGGTTTGCTTATTACAGTAGTGCAACTGCTGGTTTATGTTTATGATGCCATGTTTGCAGTATGCAGAGACACTTGACATGCTTTCTTTGAAACGTACTGCCAGACACCTCTTAATTTATCAAGGCATGAAAATCATAGCTCTTCTCTTTTGATGCTTTTGTCCATTTTTCTTATGCATGCCAGTATGGTGTAAATGGTAATGCTGACATTTGTGTGCATCATATCTGATCATTCGTGTACTTTATATATATCTGTAAGGCTTGCTGTTTTGTGTACAGCTGTACCAGTTTTTTGTATTATATATGGTACCTTTGAATTTGGTAGGGAGATACATTAATTATAAAGATAGCATGCTAGCAAGCATTGCTTTGTATAGATAATTCCTGTGGCCATTTCTCTTTTTACATGCATTGGTATCAGGACCATTTGGCATCTGTATGTGTTCAGTTCATTGCTTTAGCATTACCTGATAGAGTTGCAATACCTTGGGACTATGTTGCATCTGCTTCCACATCTTGTTTGTAACATTTGTAAATTGTCTCTGATATGAGTAGCACATACTATATTAACTGTTCTAGGATTTTCCTGTCAGACAATGGGGATATTTCAATAGATCTTGCAAATAGTATTCATATTGTGTATTTGAAAATATCTATTTTTCTGTCATGAATTTTGTTTCTACAAAGATAAGTCTCTGTTTACTTCAATGGGCCTCCATCATTGGAGATCAGATACTAAAAAGCAAATCCACTGTACTGACATCCATTGTTTAGCATTCATGCATTTATTGTATAGGGACGGTCCTGAATTCCATGTTTGCTTTATCAGCATTGTACTCTCTGGCATTTCTAGATACCTGATGACTTGTTTTCCCTAATGCAGCTGCAGTAGCAAAATTAGTTATTGGTTTAATTTACATTTTTGTTTTCAATTTCCTTCCCATCTTTTCCCATGTGTCACTATTTTGCATATGTCCTCTGTTATGTTTAATTTAATTAGCATCAAAATTGTGCTCAGTAACTCACATCTATTTAGCACTTTGTCTATGTCTAGCAGAGGTCTATTTCATCTTATGCAACTTATTATTAACTTATCTTGGTTATTCATTTCACACTCATGTCTGAAATGAGCCCTTGATTTTAAACTGATATTTATTTTTGTTGAAAATACTTAACAACCTTAGAATTGTGCCTCAGTTCAGCATGTCACTCCAGATGGAAAATATTATAGATTTGTGAGAAGCCAGATTGTTTAGACGTGCCAAGTAGACAAGTACATTTCAATAGTTACAAAGAAAGATAAGTATTATATATATGAACAATGGGTATATAATAAATAAGTAAAACAATGCAAAGAATATAAAACTTCAAGCATTTTAGCTGTACCCAGTACTTACATATCTACCCTAACCAATGATAACGTTCTTAATATGGTGTGAAGAAAAGAAACTGTAGAGCTTTATCAAAAAATCCACAAAAATAAAAATATTTTATTAAAAAAAACCTTTAATCAATTTATACAAATATGCATCTGTAGATTTCAGGTATCAGCATCCTATCAGTATCAGCACTGGCTGTGGATAAAATTATTGTATGAATCAGTATTCATAGTATCGACTTTAAGATAACAAACTATAGTCGTGCTTACTTTGCTTTCTGAATGTAATTATATTTTATTTCCTTGTCTGATTAAATTCCCTGGAAAAGATTAGTGTTTATATGCTGGTAGTAGTTAATTTGGACTCATTTACAGTCACTGTTTAACATCTTCATTTCTCATCAATGTTAATTTTGAAATATTTCATCTGGTTATTAAGCCAGATGTGTGAGTCTATGACTTTCTGTGCATTTTTTTCCTTTCTGATTTCCCTTCTGGGAGGGTTGCTAAGGAAACCTTTGCAGCAGTTTGATGTAAAATCTCTGTGGAATAGCAGTAGGCCACAGAATATTCTTTTCCTGAGTAACATTGTCTCATCTTAGAGAAAAAAATGAAGTCATCCTTTTTCATGACCATTATTTAGTCTTCTAATTGTATTAACTCATCATGTCACGTCATTCATCCCTTCTGCAGTTATTGATTTGTAGTAAACCAGTGTAGATATTACAGCATATTTTTGGCCACAATGACAATATGACTCACAGTCAGTTATATATTAATATTTTTAGTTTTCTGTTCTTTGTTTTACATGAAGACGTGATTCTTATCTAATATACATCACCCTTCCTCTTTCAATGCTAATTTAGTTTATTGGGAGATACAGTAAGTAGTGGTTATCCTATATTTGGTTGTCATGATTATAAACCTAATCAACTCATGCATGCTGTCCGAAACAGAATACTCCATTGGTTAACCTGATTAATGATCCTGCTTCATTGCCTGAAAAGACAAACTTGTTTCTAGTGTGAATTTCTCAATTAATTAAAAAAAACATAAATGTTTTGATACCTTGAGACATGGAAGGATGTTTCTGGATTCAGAGTATTTTCATGAACTAGCAAGAATCAGAAGTAATTCCAAGGAGAGATAATTGCAAGAACAGGTACTGAAATAGGAATGTTGATATAGGAATATTTCAGAATCTCAGTCAGAGTTCACTAACAGCTGTACATTTCTTGATTTAGTACTTATCTATGTATCTACAGCAGCTTTGCTAACTATCTGATTAGTTGCTTCGGGTCCATATGATTAGGGCAGTGAGACATTTCCATGGGTATATTTGGTTAGGGACACGTGGCTGATGTGATATTCAGTTGCAGAGAAAATATTGGTGTTGTAAATTCCCTGTGGGCAAAGAGAAGAATGCCATGCCATACCCACAACTTCACTAACCAAATGCACAGTGGGAAATGATGTCCATGGCCCACAAGGCAACATGAGACAAAAGGCAGTATGGCAGGCATCAGCACCAGGCTGGCCAGAGGGCATGTCAGTGGCAGTACAAATGCAGTGCACACTGGACAGTGCCTTTATAATTGGAGTGTGTGGACCACTACCCCCTTCACAGTGTCTAGGGAACATTACCTAAAACACATACTGAATCATATATGTGACTACAGTAGCCTGCAGGATTTCCTCCATGCTCTAGCACACTTCTGCATGTTGTAGTTACATAAGCATGTACTGTACACTGAGCACAACACTCATTACTTCTTCTGCCCCAGTACACTTGGTTATTAAAGCTGTGGGTATGGCAGTCTGTGCTTTTTTTTTGCTGACAGGAAATTCACAGCATCCATACTTCTTTACAGCTGAATGTTACTTCATGACATGTGTCTCCAACCAAATGTACCACAAGGAAATGCCTAGATACTTAAGCACCTGAACCCCAAAAAATGAAATGTTTATGAAAAACTGCTTTAACAAACATAAAAGTGTACAATAAACTACTATATGACTGAAAATTCCAGATGAAAAAAAAACAGATATGATTTCCAGCAGAAGCTAAACATTAGTAATTTAAGCATCCAGTCTTGCAGCCTGCTTAGAAATAAACTTAAGTCTGTGTATAATGCTGAGGCAGCATGACCAATATCTTGCCAGTTAATTCAATATTGATAACTCCATTGTGTACCTCTCCATGGTTTTTTGACCTCCTCAAAAACTTAGAGCTAAGAATCTGCATTGCTATAACAGATGCTGGATTACAATCCTCATTGTTGGCTCACATGAAATGTTTGAATTGTTTTGGCCACTGTTCCTTAATAAGACAATAGTTGCTCAACTCCACTCGTTTCCTTTCATCTTAGATACCATCTATCAGTCTATCTGTCTATCTATACTGTGTGTGTGCACGCGCGCACGTGCGTGTATGCGTGCATGCATGCATGCGTGCATGTGTCTGTGTGTGTGTGTGTGCGTGCGTGCGTGCATGCGTGTGTGTGTGTGTGTGTGCTTTCTGCCTCTGGGCTACGTACTCTTTGCCTCTTCAGTTCTATTTCCTCTGATTCACCATATTCTGCATATTATTCTACTGATTGTTTTTTCTTTTCTTCTGAATGATCTATTTACAGACTTTTCAAGCTTTATCTGTTTAGCCCACTTACACCCCCAGAACATGTGCCAGAACCAAGCCTTTTTTTCTACCTCTGTTTACAAGATCCTTCACTATCTTTCCATTTTCTTCAGTATTATGAGAAATTTGTGAAGGATTTTGAGATTTTGGTTTCTGACTCTATGCAGACTTTACTACTCACCACCACTCTGTAAATCATCTCCCAGTTATAGGCCATATATTTAAATTATTTGTTACTTTCCCATCTTTCCATGAGATTTCCTATTTCTTCTTCTAGACTTTCTGCACTATTTTTATTCCTTTTTCTCCTTAAGTTTAGTCCATCTGTTTATATTGCAAGTAAGCACATCTATTGGGAAAAGTGTAAATCCCCAGAAATCGATCTATTCTTTACAGTGTCAACCCTTCCTACTATAATCCTTCTCTCCACTTTTCAGTCCATGTCTTTATCTTTCTTTAAATTTACAATAACTAACTATTATTTGTGCCTACAAGAATGTTCTCCAGTATATGAAAACTACTGAGCCCCTATCCTTACTTGGTTTATCCTTCCCAAAATCTATTATGTCTTCACAGCTACTCTGTTCAGAATTTCCTCTGTCTTATTTTTCAGACTTTTCATCGTCTCGATAGTGTCCATTATATCACTATGAAGGGAATCCAATGACATTTTAGTCACATCATTTCTCTGATCTCTCCCAAATCTGTCCTTTCTTTTCCTTTTCATTTTCTGACCATGACAGACTTTTTTCGCTGTTGCACCTCAAGTCTGATGCCTTTTCAGACTTTTCAGATATTTGTATAGCCTGTCCCATTACACTTTTTATGCCTGTAGACATTGACATGCAGTTGACTGCATATAACTCTCTTATCCAGCATAGATATTCTCTTTCTGACCATCTGGCAAATGAAGATATACCTGCACGCTGTTTCTTCCCACCTCCACTTTTTCTGACATCCTTCTATTTATCATTGCTTCCAACTTGTGATTGCTATTCATGAGCTTGACCCAATTGCAGAACTGCTGCTGCCACCCTCTTCTGTGCAATGCTCTCGAGAGGAACTCCCATATTAAAGAATCAAATGTTTTCCAGAGATCAAATAGCACTACTCCTCCCCATCTCATTTCTCATTGTTCACAAGATATCAGTCTAACTCCACCGGTTATCTGTAGCTTTTCTTCTCCTTGTGGAGTCATCCTGAGCCTCTTGTATTACTATTGGTAAGACTCCATCTGACATGACTACAAACATCTTAACTTACATTTTGATATCTGCATTTATTAGAGAAATAGTTGTTTTGATTACTGCCACTATAAATCCTCTCTTCGTTTAGGAATTACTTCAGTCTTAAATCCCTTTATTGACTCTGAAAGAATTCTCTGGTAACTTCTGGGTGGCTATGTGATATTCTGTACGAAGTGTTCTCCAGATCTCTTCTTTCCCAATTTATGCAGTCCATTGGGTATCCATCTGGCCCATCTGCATTTCTTTGCTTCATTTTTGAAATTGCTTTGGTTGCTTTATTCTTTGTTATCTTGTGATTCTGTTGTCTTCTCTTCTCCTCCTATTTTGTGCACAACCTAACTTACCTTTTGTGGCACAGCTATGGTTGGGGGGGGGTCTTCCTGTACCTGCACTTTGCAAAGTTGGGGATTGAAATCCTCTTCTGTGAGACTCCAGCTTTAGTTATTACCTTAACTCTTTCAACCTGCTCCTATCTTCCTTGAACATTTTTCTTCAATGCTATTTTTCATTGTCTATGGCCAACATTATCCTCACTTAAATCTCTTTCTTTTAGCCAACGGCCTTTGCTTTAGCTCTTTTTGTTTTGTTCCTTGGATTACTTCATAATCTTTTTGGTATTTCTGCCAATGTATTCTCCAACTTCACTTCTTTAATGGCCTTTACATCTTTCTGTGCCTCTCTGTTGCCATTATTATTCCTCTAAATGCCATCCTGACTACTTTCCAACAGTTTTCCCCTGCCTCTGCACTCCACATCTCACTTTCTTTTATTGTTTCCTGTATCCAGTCGGGTCTATATTAGAACATTGAAGTTTCAAAACTTTGAATGTTCTAATATCAACCCCTATTCAGTGAAAACTGAAAACATTGAACATACAGAACAGCAAATTTTTTTCCTAGGGAAAAAAATTGCTGTTCCAAAACACATACATGCAACACAAGCACACCAAACAAACAGCAAGCCACACACATACACCTAAAATCTTACACCTAACCCTACAGTAAACTATACAAACACCACTAACTATCCACTTACCTTAAAACAAGCCCTAACATTAAGGTCCAACACTATTGCACAGTCACTTCACCAGCGCCCTAACCCTAACTCACCTACCCCACCCTAACCCTCACGTCCACACAATCACACACTTACCTGACCTGTGCCCTAACCCTAACTCACTTAACCCACCCTAACCCTCATGTCCACATAATCTCACACATACCTAACCCACGCCCTAACCCTAACTCACCTAACCCGCCCTAACCCTCATGTCCACACAATCGCACACATACCTGTCCCGCACCCTAACCCTAACTAACCTAACCCACACTCAATCGCACACTTACCTGAACCCAACCCATAACTTTCCACCACAGTGCTGAAAATACCAAAGCAGCAGAAATGGACAACTGAATTCTTTCCCTAGGAAAAAATTTGGATTTCTGTTGCTTCGATATTTTTAACTTTCACTGAATAGGGGTCGATGTTAGAACATTTGAAGTTTTTAAACTTCGATGTTCAAACATAGACCCTATCCAGTGTGTCTTTCTGCCCCTTTCATTTCATTTATAGCTTGCCTAACTACATCCCACTCCCTTCGCTCATGTCTCTTAGAATAAAATTAATCTGTCACTGCTAGTCCAAAATAATTAATTCCTGCATTTAAATGTCTACCACCAGTTCTACTGCCACATTCCTTCCAAAAAAAAAAAAAAAAATATATATATATATATATGTGTGTGTATATCAAGCCTAATAGCTTGCATGATACAATTCCTGGTGAATATATTTGCTCCCTTTCCTAGACTCCTGTGCTTCCAAAGATCTACCCCTAATCCTCCTCCTATAATCTCATTTTCATCCTCCTTCATCTTCTAACTCTAGCCTCTCCTTCCAAATAATCTATTTATTTAAAACTCGCTTGTGGCCTCTCCTATAAGTTCCCACCACCATTTCTCTTCACTTGTTCCCAATACGAAGAACGTTTGATCTTCCTTATTGTGTGTGTGTATATATATATATATATATATATATATATATATATATATATATATATATATATATGGGATCCGTATGGATCACCGAAAGACAACATAACCGAAAGAGATTCGGCCGGGCATACTTGAGCAAATGTGCTTTTCATGGAAAAGCACTTTCAGGTAAGTATGCCTCTTGCAGAGATTGCACTACAGTGGCGATAAGGGGAAACTCCCTTTTCCCCACTGTAGTGCAACCACGGAGTGAGAATATTTAAGTAGGAGGGGTGTGGGGGATGCAGGGGGGCTTGCCCCCCTGGCAAAAATGTAAAAGTAGTGTTTTTTTTTTTTTTGAATACACTTTAACGAAAGCGCTTTTTCGGTGAAAGCACTTTTGTTAAAGTGTGTTCGGTGATTTTGGATTCGGACTATTGTACTTTCATTCATTAGTCCTAGATCCATATATATGGGTCTCCTTCATTTCATTGAAAACTTATTTCACTGAAAGTCAGCTTCCTGCGACCAATTCACTGAAAGCTCACTTCACTGAAAGCTCATTTCACTGAAATTAATTTCGTTGAAAGTTTTTATATGGCCTTTTCCCCATTGTAGTGTGATCCTGGAGTTAGTATATAAAGTAAGGGGGTGTGGGGGCATAGCCCCTCCCACATACTGTAAACGTTTTAAAGCATACAGATGGATACTTACAAATGCAATGAATAACTCTTTCCAGAAGACAACATATAACCAAACTATGTGGGGGGCTTCGGCCCCCACCCCCCCAATGTGGGGGGGATGTGCCCCCTACACCCCCCCTTGCTATATATACTAACTCCAGGATCACACTACAGTGGGGAAAAGGCCATATATAACTTTCACCGAAATGAGTTTCAGTGAAATAGGTTTTCAGTGAAGTAAGCTTTTAGTGAATTAGTCCCAGTCATTTGAGTTTCAATGAAATAAGTTTTCAACGAAATTAAGTAGACCCATATATATATATATATATATATATCTATATGTGTGTGTGTGTGTGTGCGTGTGTGTGTGGATTTCCGGTTATCTGCCTGTTCCCCTACTTTCATCCCTCTCTTAAATTGTTTTGCTACCTCCCCACTTTCCAGCTTTCATGTTATAGTCATATTACCATCTAGCAAATTCCAGACTCAGCAGTTTTGCTGTATCCTTTGCTTCTTGTTTTATCTGCTGCAATAGCACTATGTCCCATTGGTACCTACTTAACTTACATTGGGTTATTTTTCCTTTTTTATGGGAATGTATTCTCCTATGCTTCTTATAATTATCACTATTCCCTCTGACCCCCTGTTGAATTTTAGATTTAGATGTTGTTCTGGTCACTTCATTTTTTTCCTCCCTATCCAATCCCTTCGGCCTCTATTAGCATATGGATCACCTCCCGAGATGGACTTCATTCACCTATGCTCCAGAACCTCCTCCTGCAAAAATTGTCTGAAGAGTAGATTGGCACTGTCTTGGGCTCTTAACTACATGGACCATTCAGTTACTAACCTTCTTTTTCATTCTCTCATCTTTTACTATGTTTCCTCTTTAACCCTACCTTTCTTTTATTCTCAGTTCCTCTTTTCCATTTCCTCTTCTAACTGGTATATATTTTTTCATTACTGATAGCCCCCTATTCATACCAATTTATGTCGCTCCATCTTTCATGTCTCCCCTGTTCTACTCATGTATTAGGTACTTGTATACAGTATTATCTGTCTCTCTCTCTCTCTCTCTTACAGTTCCCTTGTCCTATTCCCTAACCATGTTTTTGTGACTTCTTTTCTCCTTCCACACTTATGATGACTATATTTGCTTCCCCATCCCAATTTCTATCACAACATAAAAGCAGCTGTTCACATCATGTGTCATATCATATTAATCATCATTCACAGTGTAAGCCTTTTCAGATATATTGAGAACTGACAAATTATTAGTCATTACAACTTTCATTTATTACTCATTGTATATATAACCACTGCATTACTCCGCAGTTTCTTCCAAAACCACTGAGAGTCTTTGCACATATGCATCAAAGCTCCACCCGGTGAGCAGGGTAGGGCCTACATCAACTGCAGGGGCATCCTCTCCATCAACTGCCAGGTCATATGTGATGCCCAGGGCATTATAATGAATGTGTGTGCTGGCTGCCCTGGCAGCTATGACAATTCACACATATGGCATCTGACGCAGCTGTACCACAGATTTGCCAGTGCAGACATCCCCTACGGTCACCTAGTGGGGGATGCTGAGTACCCACTGGAGCCATGGCTGATGACACCCATCAGAAATGCACACACACCTGAACAACAATGCCATAATGAGGCACATACACAGACCAGACATATAATAGAACGTGTGTTTGGGATGCTCAGGTCATGGTTCTGGTGTCTGGGCACATCCGGTGGAGCATTGCAGTATTCACCAGCTACATGTACCCAAATTGTTATGGTATGTGCTATGCTACACAATATGATCCTGTGGAAATAGCTACAGCAGGAACAGCATGGGGCAGGGCCACACAGCCTTCCACCAATGCCAAGGCCTGTACAGGCACAGAGTGACTCAGAGGAGGAACAACCTGAGCCTGCCCCAGTAGGCAGAAGGAGGCATGCCAAGTATGACCTGGCCTTGGCAAGAGGCAACGCGTAGCATATGCACTGACACAGTAGGGACCCAGGGAATGACTCCTCTCTCTGACTCGCGCAGACACTAAAAGGGATGCCATACATGACACTACTTGTGCTCAACCATGTATAGGGAGTGTACTATGCACATCCGACACCCCTGGCAGTTCTGGATGTTTTGTGTGTGTTCCAATGACTGTGTATGGAGGAATGCATTATAGGCTACTCAGTCGCAATACATTTCAAATGCTCTACTTTGCCAATCCTGCCGATATCATTCATTATTAAATATGACTTTGTGGAAAAAGGTCTATGGCGCGACCTCTAACTGCTCCATGCTGTAATGTGATATAGGCATTTTTAGGGGTTCAATACCCACACATGTCAGTTGTGGATGGTTTGTGTGTGCCTCACTGTCTGTGTAGGAAACAATGCATTTTAGGCTAGTCACCTGCAGTACAGTTGAAAGGCCCTTCTTTGGTAATCCTGCTGATGTCATTCATTGTGAAATACATCTTTGGGGAAGGATTTCTCTAGTAATTCATGTGGTGTGTCGTATAACAGCTAGATGCTGTAGTGTGATATATAGACCTTGATCAGAGGTTCTATACCTGCCCAAGTCAGTTGTGGATGTATTGTGCATGTCTCACTGTCTGAGTAGGGAGCAATACATTTTAGGCTAGTCACTCACAGTACAGTTGAAATGGCCTTCTTTGGTAATCCTGCTGATGTCTTTCAATGTAAAATACACCTTTGGGGAATGCATAATTTAGTAATGTCTGTGGCGTGTACAATAACTCTGTAATGTACTAAACTAGTTAGGTAGTGGTTCAACTCCCAGACATGACAGGTGTGTGTTTGTAACTTGTATCCTGTGTAGAGGTGGGTGGGCAATGTGGAGGGGATTTTGCTTATTTCTTTTATGATGGCCCTACTATATATCACAATGTCAACCATGCAGGGATAACAGATGTAAATTAGCTGAGAGGCTGGGGTGCAAAGCCATACCCATACATGTGACATCAAGGCCAGTCACGTGTTTGGCTTTGGGGGGATGCCTATTCGTACAAGATGTATAGTGTGTGGGACCTCTCAATCCCATTAACGGTGCATGTAGACATATGTGTATTTGTTAATCTGTCATTGCTATCTACATATGTATGGCCATATATACCTATATAGATTTATATATCTGCTAATATATATATAACTATGTCCGTATACTCCTACATAGATATATATCTGCATACACATATGTAACATGCTGTGTATATGTAGACATATAGGTGTAGACACATATATGCGTCGATTTATGCATATGCATGTATATACGTGCATATATATTGATATATATGTATATAGTTTTAGAAATTAATATATATGTGTGTGTGTGTGTGTATATATATATATATATATATATATATATATATATATATATATATATATATATACATATCTAGATATGTTGTATCTGTTTAGATATTAATATAGGTACACACATACATCTAGATGTTGGTATTCATTCTCTGTACTGTTGCATGACTGGACTGGACGATATGTTTCTGAAAACATCAAAACTCTTTGTATTTGTCATGGCTTAGTGGTAAATCACTTTTCCTATGGTGTGCTTGAGCCTTGCAAGAGCTTTTTATTTTGTTGCTGGGCAGAACATGGCCCGTTGGATACACAGTGATTAAGGCACTTTAAAGCAGTTGTAAGCAGGTTTGCACAAGTTTGCATGGAGCTAAGCATTGCCTACACAGGTTAAGGAATTCAGTAGCTAACTACGTATAAGAAACTGTAACCAGCCTTTAGCAGTGCTTACCTCCATGCAAACCCATGTACGACTGCTTTAAAGTGCCTTAATCACTCTGTATCCATCTGCCCTTGTTCTGCCTAGCAGCAAAATAAACAACCTCTGCTAGGCTCGAACCCAAGACCATGAACACTATAGCCAAAGTGATTTACCTCTAAGCCATCTTACATATAACTAACCCTATTGTATTCACAAGCATATCACCCAGTCCAGTCATTCAACAGTACAGAGAATGTATTCCAACATGTAGATGTATGTGTGTGAAAATATATTAATGTTTAAACAGATACAACATATTGATATATGTATATATATATATATATATATATATATATATATATATATATATATTTACACATATATGTAAGCAGATATTTATATCTATATGGGTATATACAGACATAAATCTGTAGATAAAGTGGGAACATATCAGAAACATATATGTCCACATGCACCATTAATGGGGTTGACAGGCACAGACAACATACGTCATGAATTAATAGGTATTCCCCCCACAGCCAAACATGTCTGCCCTGCAATACACTACTAGCTATTGCAGATCCCATAACCAGGACCTTACATGGCAAGGACACAAGATGTTAACAGTACTCCATCCCACCTGTATGATGTCAGGCTGATATCAGTAACATATCATGCAGTACAGTCAGGCTCATAATTACTCCCATTTTGCAATCATCTGTTAACTTTGTTAGACAGAGTCCAATACTGTTGGCCTGTACTTCAGAGATGTAGATGCCAAACAACAGTGGTTCCAGGACTGAACCCTGAGGTACTCCACTTGTCACTTTTCTGGGGATGGATTTGGAGTCAGTTACACCTACAGTATGGGTTCTGTCAGTAAGTCATGTGGCAAACCATCGAGTGGCATAGGGATGTATGGCTGGATTAGTATGTTAATCTATGTTTCCAGACTGGGGGATGGTATTGAAGGGCTTGGTGAGGTCCACATAGGCTTTGCGGACTGCCTTATCCTCTTCAACAGCTATGCAGACTGAGTCAAAGCAGTCAGTCAGTTTCAGGAGACAAGGCTGGCCATTCATGACCCCAATCTGTGTGGGGTCCAGTGTTTGAGGTTTGCCAATGTCTGTGTTCAAAACATACCTGATAATGCATTATATGGCCATGCAGATCAGGCTCATCAGACTGATGTGACAGTAGTTCCAGGAAACACAGCTGGATTCCCCCTTGTGGAGTGGGATAACTGCAGCTGTACGCTACTCAGTGGGCACCAGGCCTAATGTGAGGCTATGATTACACATGACAGTTAGGTGAGTTGCCATTCCATTTTGTAGTTCATGTAGTATACAGCCCAGGATGTCATCTGGTCCCATGGACGCTGTATTCTTAGCTGTGGGTAGTGCATTTTCTGCCTGTGTAGCCATGATTACTGGGCAATGGAACCCTTTTTGTATTGACATGGGCCCTTTTGGGTTGAGAGGGGGTGAATGTGGCACTAAATCAATTTGCCAGGATATTGGCACATTCTGTGGGAGCAGTCTATGTAATGCCATTCTGTTGCAGCTCAGAGCATTTCTGAGCATTGCCAGTTAGAATTCGGACATAACTATAGAATACTGTGTGACTGTCTGTGGAATCTGTAGTGATTTTAGTTACATAACCAGCTTTGGAGGATTCCATGAGGGATATCAACATCTTACTTGGGCTGGTAAAGGAGTTGTTTGCATCCTTGGATTATCCTTTTTTCTTCAACAATGTCTATCATCTGTTGTATACTCTGTTAATGGCAGGAGACCACCATACTGGCTTGATAATTTGGGAGGTGAGCATCATGGTTCTGTGTGGGATGTCAGGAATCATGCACAAGTGGCTGTGCTCATACAGTGCCTTAGTGCAGGATTCATCAGTTGAGCTGTCAGCTCCTGTCTCCATGGGTGTCACAAACATTGTCACTTCTGCCTTGAGTAGCATGAAGTTGGCCTTGGAGAGGTTTTTTATGGACAACTATATATACATTCCTTTAGCATGTTCAGTATGATTAGCCTATGGTGAGATTAGTTTGGTGGAACCACATTCCCATGTACTGTTGTGATGGCTTAGTGGTTAGTTACTGTGACTATAGTATACAGGATCCTGGGTTCATGACCTGCAAAGGCAAGTTATTTCTGTTATGGCCAGAACAGTGGTTAATGCATACAGACTAATTAGGGCAATTTAGGTTAGTTACACTCAATACAATTCAAATGTCCTACTTTGCAATCCAACTGATGTCAATCACTGTGAAGTACACCTTTGAGGAAAGAGTACTCTAGTAATCTCTGAGGTGTGTGCTATAACTGTGTAATGCTGTAGTGTGATATAGAACATTGATGGGGTTTCTATTCTCGCACATAGGAGTTCTGGATGCTTTTGTGTCTGTTCCTATGCCTGTGTACAGAGCAATGCATGTTTGGCTAGTCAAACTCACTACAATTAATTTGCTCTACTTTGGCAGTCCTGCTGATGTCACTCACTGTGAAACAAACCTTTAGGGAAAGCGTACTCCAGTCATCTCTGTGGCTTGTTCTATAATGGCATAGTGCTGTAGTATAATAACTAGTTAGGTAGGGGTTCTAAACATAGGTGTGTATCTAAATGTGTTGATGTTTGTTGTTTGTGTCCTGTGTGGAGGTGGTTGTGATCCAATGTTGAGTGTGTTTTTAAAATTTTTTATATGGTGCCCCTAGCATAAATCACAATATCCACCATGCAGGGATAACAGATGTGATATCAGTACATAGTCAGTCATGGGTTCGATACCCTAGACTGGTAGGTGCATGACACAAACATGCTTACCTTTTACTCTCCCAACTCACCCTGACTTATCTTTGCCTCTGTCTGCCTCTATCACTCCCTCTCTGGTGGATGTGGAGACTTACACCTGCTTTGCTTAGGCAGTGGCATGTGTATTGTCAGTGATGCTCATGATCAGCTGATGGCCTCTGCATGTATTTCAGCCCTCCTCTAGCTGATTGCATGTGAAACAGCTGTGGTAACATTCCCATAGCCAATTGCATGGAAACATACTCCAATATCTAGGAACATCATGTTGGTGTTGGGCCTTTTCATTCACTGTGAGCAGGAACTAGATCTGTTGTTTGGCAAACACCATCACAGATGAATTAGGGACCTCTGACAACATACACTGTGGAAACAGGCAAACACACAGGAGGGGGATGTGCCTATTCTGACTACAGACTGTAAGTGCTGCTATACTACAGTTGGCGTACTACTGGTTTAACAGGGTGTGTGTGGATATGGCTGTCCTACATGTTTTAATACTTGTCATGTCAGTGCTATGTTTGTGAAGAATCTCCATCTGTAGGGTCATCTGCAGACTGGGCAGTGTGTGGTGCCTTGTGTTCCTTGTGTTACCCACAGAGCACCAATCTCTCAACTGCAGAAGGTAGTGTGAGGATTGCAGTCAGTAGATAGTGACAGCCAGGAGAGTTACTGACATATCCCTCATAGGGCGTATGTTGCATCAGACCCTGTTATGACAGGAAATGTATGAGGTCATCACAGCAACATGTTAATATCAGGCCTGTGTTTGTGCCTCCAGCCACAACCCTGTCAACCTTTGTACATATGTCATGCAGTAGGGGGTGTATATGTTCTGTACACCATATTCATTGACAGCATATCTGATAACAAGCCAGTGAGATATCAAACTACTACACATGTTATGTATAGTAGGGGTTATATTTGAGGACATAGCCTGGGCATTCTGTGGTTGTGTGTACAGTACTGAGGTATGTGTAAGTCTGGTAATTGTCGACAGTGTGTGTATAGTGCATATGTACCTTAGCCTGTGTAGAGACTGTGGTAGATGTCATTGTTTTTGGTCCTGTTCTATCTGATGTTGCATGCTGCTCCACTGTATGTCACCCTATCAGCTTACATGTTTGTAGGGGAGAACACACACATGTCCCAAACCACAGACAGCCATAAGACCACACTATGTAGTGGCCCAGTATATGTAGGGCTGTTGTGTGAGTGGCTCATATGAGGAGGGTGTACATCAGATAGTCCATATACTGTAATAGTACGCTAGCTTACCATATGTGGCTGTGGCTGTGTTCGCATTGTTTGTGGTTATGCACTTTCACACAGGTGTCTGTTATTCTGTGATGCGACATGCCTGTAGACCCTGCTATCTATGCAGATACATGTGTATTCCCACATAGAGATGTAGCCCAGTGTTGAGTCAGTCTGCCTGTAGCCTGCACTGTGCTTAGTTACATGCCTAGCAGCTTACTGTACTTATCCAGTGAGATGTCATGTCCAGATACTTGCCAGATGTACTGCTGCCTGGCCACCGTAACAGTCATGTATGTCAGACAAAGCAGTGGGTTGCTGTTCAGAGGTATGTCAGTAACTAGTGGATAGTATGTGGCTATGGCACCTCTGTACCAGCGGTTATTATGTGTCAGGACAGAGAGGGGTGTATGAATGCATAACCTATGGGGGCAAATGTATACCAGTATGTACATGTTATACCCATTTACATGGCTGTTAACATACACATTGACAGGCCTCATCCACATGTCTTGCGTAAAGGGGCTCTGTGTATACCCCTGGACTGACCTGAGTGTGTCAGACTGTCCACATATATTGGCCATATCGCAGCTGTAGTCCACAGGGGCGTTACTGTGCTAGCAGTGGTACTGTGCTATGATGACCTTAGGATGTCTGTAACTAGCCAATGGCGCACATGTTAACAGCAGATGTGGCCTCCCACACACAACATTTCTGTGAAGACATTCCCTATTACAGTAGTAATAGTCAACAAATATACCTGCACTACATACGTGACATCCCCTTGCACTGAGAGGTTGGGACTACTGGGGCTGAGGTAGGGCTCCACTCCATGTGCAGGACATATGGTGAACATATATGCATAAATAAGTATACATATATCCATATAGATATGTAGATATGTACACATATACATATCTTGCTTACTGTATGACAACAGTTTTGCACATATGTGCCTGTGTTCCAGCTTCTGTCCTCCACCTACATACAAGGCTTTGCACATATGACATGTTGTCAGGGGTTGTTATGTAGTGGACTGTGTGTATGTCATGCTGTCATTCCTGCCATCACTCTACTACTGTTGTGTCCCCCACACATACTGGGGGGTTGGGGCCATATATGTGTGGGTTTCACCTAAACAATACATGTGTGCCCTAATGCACTCCAGAGGCCAGTGTATGTAACAGTGGTATATGGCCCAGTGTTAGTGGGTGTAGGGGGGGGGTGCACCATGACTAACCTAGGCTGTTACAACATGTGTGGGCATCTGGGATAAACTACCTTAAGGTATCTGGATGTACTTTACTATACAATCTGGATGTACTTTACTATACAATCCACCTTGGGTAAATGCAGGCCTACTGCCTCCTGCCATATGGGATGTTCTGTTTGGCAGTGTGATTGTGATGGTGTCATGTATACCTTGTTATGCAGCAGATACATCCCATTGTGTCAACTGTGGTCTGTACCCCTAGGGATTGTGTACAGAGTGTAGATAGAGGCTGCTGACCTATACATCCGGATTACGGACTGTTGATTGTCTGGTATGCTGTGGCCCAGTCTGCCATTTCTAATGTACTACTTGAAGGCCTCAGCCTGGACAGCAACATATGTCAACATTTCCAGACTACTGTCTTAGTATAACTGTTTCACAGTTGCATTACACTGTTCATATGGATGTCAGTGTCTAAACAGCTATATGACATGGCATATACAACTGTCACAGTACTCAAATAAAGCTTTCACATTTATTTATGCACACCTGTATGTGGTGTTATACCCTTTGATATTTCTGTGGGTATATGTTACAGGCTATGAATGTCATTCGTATGGGTGGCTCATATAGTTTTCAATTGGTAAGGTGGTGACTGTAGGAATACTGGCTGCTTCATACTGTGTGCACGTACTACATATGTATATTACTGTACAAATCTCAGTGTGTGTAAGTGTAGTTACATATATATATATATATATATATATATATATATATATATATATATGGGTTTACTGCTTTTCATCGAATACCATGCATTCGAAAAAGAGCAGTAGACCGCTCAGTTATGTGAAAGTGCACTTTTGTGAACTCAGCTTCTATGAACAGATCACACCACAGTGGAGGACAGCAGGAAAATGTGCTATGTCCTCCACTGTGGTGCGGTAGTTACGGACCTTAGGGTTAGGGCACAGGTCATGGTAAGGGGATAGTTAGTAGGGCTATCCCCTTACCATGACCTGTGCCCTAACCCTAAGGTCCGTCACTACTGCACCACAGTGGAGGACAGGCTATCCTCCACTGTGGTGCGGTAGTCACGGACCTTAGGGTTAGGGCGCGGGTCATGGTAAGGGGATAGAGAAGACTAACAGCGAAGAACAAACTGGGTAAAATGGCAACTGAATGACTTAAAGTCCACGTAATCCACCACAACAGATTATATGATAACCCAAAACAAGATTTAATGTAAGCGCTTTCGCTGGAGAAATGTTCCAGCTTCTTCAGACTGCAAACAGTAAAATACTTAGAAAAAAACACCTTTTAAAACAATTCAAAAAACCAACTGCCAATAGAGTTCATTACCCCTCCTGATGTCATACACAAGCATCTAAGAATTAAAGCTACAGGGGGTTACTCCAACTTAAAACACACTGGGATGCTTAAGCAACCTCACAGCACCATCATTAAAGAAAATAAAGAATTTTTTTAAAAATATTTTTTTTCAAAAATAAAAATAACAATAACGACAATACTGAATTTGTGTACTATAAAGAACACCTTAAAATTATATCCTTTACATGGTCGAGATACGGCTATGTTAAGTCGCTCACAGATCTAATATACTATATTTTTATGAAGTAAACTATGATATGTGAGACCAACAGCATGGTCTTTGAAAGAATTTTTTAAGAACTACTAGAACAATAACAAAGGCTTTGCCGATGTATACAAACCATACCCACTTAAAGACCTCATTACAACACAGTTTAAATCACCAACATTTAGGCACATATGAGATACTTGTTGATACTGTGAACTAAGCAGGTAATATTAACAGACTACAAACCTACGTGATGGATCGTGTATGCCTTAAGTCCACCTATTCTCCTAACACTAAACTATTCACCTAGCCAAAGCCTTCTTTTTAAGCAGGCACAATGGACAGGGCTTCATTTAACCCCGGTAGGGTGTGAGCACCTGTCTGAATTTGCCAGGTAAGTTCAGCTTCTTCTAATGCCAGCTCCCAAGGACCCCTTCTTAAATTTCTTTCTATTTTTTCTAACACTACAAACAAAAACCTATGTGTTGGGCAATCCACGATATGTTTAGCTAGGGCATTTGTGATGACAGAATTATTGATACTATATACATGTTCATAGATTCTTTGTTTAATTTTCCTTTCGGTTTTCCCTATATAGAAAGCCTCACAGTGGTCACAGACAGCTGCGTAGACCACCCCTTGAGAATCACAATTGAATTTAGCATCCAATATATATTCTCTATCTCAAATAATTAGCTTTCTTGTAACTTTAAAGTATTTACATTGATGGCATCTACCACATTTAAACATGCCTGTGTGTACCTTCACTATTTTTTGGGATTCTCTACTAAATTTTTCAAGTTTAAACCTCTTCTATAAGTAAACTGGGGCACTTGACCAAAAGTTCTTCTTAATGCATGGTCATCTAAAATAAACCCCCAGTTTTTAATTATGATTTCCTTGATAAAATGAGAATCCAAAGAGAAGGTTGTCAAGAATCTAATGACCTGCCTATCAGTGGGAACTTGGGAAGAATTAATCTCCATCTCCAGTTGTGGCTCATCAAAATGGACATCATAACCTTTCAAAACCAAAGGGGAAAAGTAGCCTGTGTGTATTTTGTTAATAACTTCATTGAAAATGAGTTCAGTGAATACCTGAGGGTCACCCCTTTTGTTAAACATAGATTTTAACAAATCACATTCCTTAATGAAATCATCAAAATTAGAAACCATTCTTGCTGCCCTTACTGCTTGCCCCTTGACTACTGCTTTCTTTTGATGCAAGGGGTGGCAGCTTGAAAAATGTAGGAATGCATTAGAATAGGTAGGCTTATGGAAAATGGTGGTCCTAAATCTGTTATTCAGGGTATCTTTGGAAAGGTGGATGTCGAGATAATCTCTCTCATCATGACCTATTTGGTAGGTGAATTCAAGAAAATTCGTAAACTTCGTGATCTCATCTTTAAATACTTGAATTAAAAATGCTTCACCTTTCCAAATGAGGAACATGTCATCTTGGTAACGTGTATACCAAGTTACATGTTCTCCAAATTTTAAATTGTTAAACAAGAATTCCCTTTCCCAGTAAGCCATCACACTATTCGCAAAACTGCTACCACAGGGGCCCCATGGCTACCCCACTTTTCTGCAAGAAAAACTGGTTCTCAAAAAATAAAAAGTTGTTATTCAAAACTAATTCTAACAAAATCTCTATGACATTGATGTCTTTGTTGTCAAGCCCCCTGAGATGGAGAAATTCTCTAACCCATTCTACACCAAGTTTTTGGGGAATAATGGTGTACAGATCTTTAACATCCACTGTGACAAATAACAAACTGTCATCAAAAACTATCTTGTTTATATTCTCAAGAAAATGCCAAGAATCATGGCATATTTGGGGCTCAGATCTAACAATAGGTTTTAACTTAGCATCCACAAATTTCGCACATGCATATGTGATAGACCCTCTATCATCCACTATAGGTCTAAAAGGTGGATTGGTGAGGTCTTTGTGGATCTTTGGAGTCCCAAAGAATTTTGGAATAATGGGTGATGGCATAGTTAAGTAGTGCAGACTATCAATATCAATACTCCCTTCCAAACATAAATCATTGAGGGTGTTATTGATTGACCTGTATTAAGTAGTGTAGACTATCAATATCAATACTGCCTTCCAAAAATAAATCATTAAGGGTGTTATTGATTGACCTGTATTAAGTAGTGTAGACTATCAATATCAATACTCCCTTCCAAACATAAATCATTAAGGGTGTTATTGATTGACCTGTATTAAGTAGTGTAGACTATCAATATCAATACTCCCTTCCAAAAATAAATCATTAAGGGTGTTATTGATTGACCTGTATTAAGTAGTATAGACTATCAATATCAATACTCTCTTCCAAACATAAATCATTGAGGATGTTATTGATTAACCTGTATTAAGTAGTGTAGACTATCAATATCAATACTCCCTTCCAAACATAAATCATTGAGGGTGTTATTGATTGACCTGTAGGCTCCATCCACTTGATTAAGACTAACCTGTTCATACACTATACTGTCTAAAACAACTTGCATTCTGCTTACATTATCATGCTGATCCATAAATATTAAACCGTCACCGTTATCGGGTTTCATAACTCGCACTTTACATGTATTTAACAAATCAATAAATGCCAGTGCTCACTTCACTGAAAACTCATTTGACTGAAACTCATTTAGTCGAAAGGTATATGCCCTTTTCCCCACTGTAGTGTGACCCTGAAGTTAGTATATATAGTAAGGGGGTGTGCCCCCCACAATGGGTGGACACCCCCCACATAGTTAGGATATATAATATCTTCTGGAAAGAGTTATTCATTCAACTTGTAATATGCATGTTTGTGATTTCCAACGTTTCAAATGGGGGGGTGCTACACCCCCCCACACCCGCCACCCCCTTACTACATATACTAACTCCAGGGTCGCACTACAATGGAGAAGAGGGCATATACCTGTTTAGACTAAATGAGTTTCAGTCAAATGAGTTTTCAGTGATGTGAGCTTTTAGTGAATTGTGCTCAGCAAATTGAATTTCAGTGAAATGAGACTTCTATCAAATGAGTTTCAGTGAAATGTGCTTTCTATCAAATGAAGTAGACCCATATATATATATATATATATATATATATATATATATATACACACACACACACACACACATATGTATATATATATATATCAATATGTTGTAACCATGTAGAAATTAATATATTTGCTCACACACATACATCTACATGTTGGAATACATTCTCTGTACTGTTGAATGACTGGGCTGGATGATATGTTTGTGAATACATCAAGGATGTGTATATATGGGATGGCTTAGTGGTAAATCACTTTGGCTATGGTGTGTAGGGTCCTGGGTTTGATCCTAGCAGTGGCTGCTTATAAAGCAGAATAAGGACTGTTGGATACAGTGTGAATGCAGCAGTTGTAAGAGGAGTTGCGCAACAGTATGCATTGCTAAGTTACAGTTACTGTTTCTTATACTCAGCTCCTGAATTGCTTAGCCTATGTTGGCATTGCTTACACCCATGCAAACAGGCTTAATACCACCTACTGCTGCTTAAATGTGCTTTCTCCCGCTTACCCCCGCACTAATTCTTTTAAAAGAAAAAAAAGGGGTTGATTTGAAAGTGGTGAAGAAAGGGGCACAGAGGGAAAGACAGTAGGGAAAATAGCTAGGGATGTGCAGGAAGGGTGAAGGGAAGGTACATAGCTGCCCATTTCTACTACAGCAACTGCTGTGCATATACACTGTATTTGGAGGTGGATTTGGACACTCAAACCCCTGGGAGAGGGGTGAGGACAACAATAATTCATTGTGATGCCAATTAGACCAGATTACATGTGTCCAGTGGACACATGTGCGAAATGGACAGCTATGTATGGGGTGTGATTTTTTTGTGGGAACATATTGTCCTTTTTTTCAGGTGGGAGTGAGATGTTAGGGAGGGGTAGTAGGTATGGTTGGAGAGGTAGGTTGGGTAGGTTAACAGACAAGACAGACAAGATGCATACAGGGCCGGTATATGACATGTGGGGGGTAAACACATTGGATGGGGAGAGGTGTTTGGAAGTCGCAAGCCCATGAGCCTCCAACTGGAAACAGTGGGACTGAGGTCCCCTCCCATGTGCAGTCACTACTACACCTTCACGGCCCCAAAGGTGGCTGTGCTGGGGGCTGTGTAGGAGGGGCAGGCTCACCCTCTAATAGTGCCACTCGGCCCTCAAGCTGGTGTAGCTGGTCTCGATACTCCAGATCGAGCTCCCTATGCACCACGGCCCAGACCTGTTGACGGGTGACAGGTTCACCTCCGCGCCTGCTCCTAGGGGGGGCGAGCCCCATCCCCTGCAGCAGTTCCACCTGAAGGTGGCGCAGAGCCCACAGAGGAGGAGGTCCCAGGCTGGGCCCCAGATGTGCTGGTGCCCGGTGCCATGGCCAGCTGAGGTGGGAGAGGTGGGTCCGCTGGGACTGGCCTTCCCATATGAACTGTGTTGTCACAGGGTTATGACAGATATGGGTTAGTAACAGTCAACAGCATTCAGGATTAGTTATAACAGCATGCATAGGTATTCCCATTAACTCAAAACACCAGATTTAACACAGTTGCAGAGCAAGCAGAACACATGCATATATGGAACAACAGTGGCCATTACAGGAGCATGCAGGTTTCATTGATGGCAACAGGCCACCAATATGGGTGTATTTTAACATGGCACATGCATAGAAACAAATGTGAATATTTATAAACCATTAGGACATATGTTCCAACAAAAGTTTGGAGTGTACACATACCAGTTGAGGAGTGTCATTGGGTTATTTTGCACATATGGTAGGGCAAGAGAGAGAGTTCAATTAACAACTAATATGTCCTTGTAGTTTTCACAACATTCTTAGTCACTGCAGTGATCTTTCCCTTACATGTATTATTACACTACCCAATGGCCTTATATTGTACACTGGTATGTTTATAGATTATTATATACATGACCTGTGTCTTACATACAGACATGACAGGCTGCAGGTGTTAATGGAATATATGTTGAGAATTGCTGTCATACACTTTGGGTGAGGTGCTAGAATGACAGGTTTGTTTCCATATACATTCTCTGACTATGTACATGTTTTATCAGTTATACATCATTGACAGCTGCCTACATTTCTTGGATCATCACACTGAATTTTCAGGGGAACAGGGTACCAGGCTGGTGATATGGTCCATTTATCTGCACATGCTGGACAGACTGTAACAATTGTGGGGTATGAATATGCATACAACTTTCAATATGAACATTCTAGCAAATTCCGTACAGTTGGGTGTAATTATGCATACAGCTTTCTATCTGAAAATTGTAACAAAATCTGTACTGTTGTGGGGTATGATTATGCATAGAACTTAGTAGCACTCCCAGTTTTCAACCCCCTATTGTGTGTGACAAAAAATTATAGCTAACATCACAGTATGCTGTGCTATCAGGGAACTGATGTAAAGCTTTTAACTGTTTTCTATCTAAGTCTCCCTAACTTGTACAATATGACTGACCTCTTGGCACTTCCAACATTGTTATGCAGGACTTCATACACATTTTATCTGCATACCGCGGTGTGGGTGACACTGCTTAAGATACAACAGTGCTATTTATAGTATGGAACAGATTGCCAACATATGAGAGAAGAGTAAACAGAAGCACTCTAAGGGTTGTACCTTTATTCCCGGAATATTACACATTTATTTTTACTGGTACAACACTTTCTAAGACTCTTATATTTATTTGTTATGACAGTACATTCAGACTGATTACTAACCTGTATCGTGACACAGCCTTTGCAGCCTAGCATCATGGGCTTGCTGGTTCAGAAATTCAGTGATATTTAGCCATACTTATCCATAGTATACACAAGCTAGGCAATTATTTACTACTTAGTAGAATGAGTACTTACGCAGTACTGGGGCATTGGGCATCTGTGAGACTCCTGGATCCACTGTTCCAGTACATCCCCCCTCCGTTGCTTCAGGTCAGCATGGTGGTGCCTGACCTGCTCATCAGTCTGGGGGATACCTGTGGCACTGGTGAGGTCACGGGTGAGACTGTCCCAGGCCTCCATTTTATACTGCAAGCCCTGGTACTGGCCCTGCAGTAGTCTCAGCTCATGGTGTTTTACCAGGAGCCATACCATGATTTTTGACTCCAGGATACCCCAACACTGCACTCTAAATAGAGTGCCTTCACCCACACCAGACATTCTGCTGCAGTAGGAAGCTACAACCAATTATGAGAAATATTCCTGCCTGTAGGGTTTAAATACGGCCAATTTCCCGCACTTTCCCGTGATTGGCCAGTTTTGAAAAGGCTAAGCTATGGGCACACCTACTTGCATAAGGTTGGCACTGCTTAAAGAGGTATACCACTAGGCAGATTGAATTGGCTCCCCTACACATTGCTTACACTTACTAACTTGAGCTGTGCTGCAGTTAGCATTGCTTAATAGTTAATTAGCACTATATTTGCCATTTCATTACAGGTTATATATGTGTCTGGTATCTGTGATTCATGTGTACATACACTGTATGGGGACCTGGGGACTTCTACACTTTATTACAATAACACCTCAAATCTATGCTTACTGCAGTACTCCAGTTCACATATTTATGTTATGTAGCAGGTTATACCACTTTGCACTGTACATAGATTCAGTTCACATGTTTGGTTTGATTTTCCTGTGGTGAGGATTAGTTTGCTGATACCTCAATCATATCTATAGCTATGATGGCTTAGTGGTTAACTACTGTGACTATAGTGTACAGAGTTCTGAGTTTGAGCCTTGTAGAGGCAGTTTGTTTTGTTGCTGGGCAGAACATGGGCTGTTGGAGACAGAGTGATTAAGGCACTTTAAAGCTGTTGTAAGCAGGTTTGCATGGGTTTGCGTGATGGTATGCATTGCTAACCTCTGGTTACAATTTCTTACACTCAGTTAGCTTCTACTTTGCTTAATCTGTGTAGGCAAAGTTTACCCCCATGCAAATGCACTTCAACACACTTACTACTACTTATTTGTGCTTAAACCTGCTTACTAGTGCCTTATTCATTATGACACTGACACTTAACATGTGCATTTAATGCAGTACTCCAGTTCACATTTAAATGTTATGTATATGGCAAAAAGATGTAAAATATGTTCAAATATAGATTTCACATGAAAAATTATATCAGTGGGACTCGAACCAGGAAGGCCTGTTGGTTAGGCAGGTGCTCTAACCACTACACTATTGCTGTGCTGCTACATTTGCATATATATTCCTTTTACTGGGGTATATCTGCGATCTCCCATCCATTGGTCAGATTTCTCTTGAACAAGGCCAGCGGTGCTCTGCCTCTCACATATATTTATTTTATTTCACAGCATAGGGAGTCTTTTGGTGATGGATCCATCCTCCCTAGCAATCCTATTAATAGCCATGTTAGGTCTCCGCCCTTGTGGCTCTGGCTCCTCTGACGGATCTAGATTTGAAGAAAGCATATTCATCAAATCTGGGTTTGACCTTGGCCTCTATGTTAGGCAAGTTCACCTCTGGTCACCTCTGAGCAGAGCTGAATAGAGCTGGAGTTCTGGAGGTCGGGGTCAGATAGGCAGGATGTTTGAGACCCCCCTTTTCCTTTTTTTGTTTGTGGCCTCTCCTGCTGCTGCCCTGCAGGGGTCAGATACAAGGGTACATTGTTGTACTCATCAATCACCTGATGGTGATGATGAGGATGGGAATGACCTCCCTTGATCTGAATCTTATGATGAGAATGATAAGGTGATGAATAGGTGTAGAATGTAGTGTCTTCCATCTACTTTAGCTACATGGTCGTAATGAGACACGAGTATATCAACCTCCTGGGTCCCCAGGTCCTGATTTCTGTGCTGCCACCTATTTGGTAGCTATTTGGGCTAGGTAACCCTGTTTTCCTAAGGGTATGACTTTGCATTTTTTTTGATTTTTATTTTTTATATTTTCCTAACCAGCATTGGCCTGCTTCTGCGTTCTCCTGGACGTTTCTGAAGGTGTCGATGTGTTTATGTCATGGTGCAGTTTCACTTTGCATGCATGCATCTGTTTTGATTGTGTTGCTCATACTGTTGTCCTAGTAGTTTGCAAACAAGAGTAAGTAGATGCCTGGAGCCCTGTGGGCACTGTGGTACTGTTGCACCACCACTTGCGCCTCTTCAGCCTTTTCAGCTGATTTAACCGTAGCTAAGCTATGGGCAAACCAGTGCACCTATGGTTAGCTGTACTCGGGGCTTTAAAAAATAAATAAATAAATAAAAGGATCTCTTCATTTTATTTAAATGTACTGTTGCTGTTGAACACATGGGGACTGTTGGTGGGGATTTGCAGACACTTATGAGCAGTCTGGCTCATTTATTTAGACTTTCTTCTGTTCTACTTTGCAGGGGCATGTTTATTCTGAGAGCTCTGCTCTCAGACCCACTCCCTGCACTTGTCCACACTCCATGTACGATTTGGAGCTCAGGCAGCGCACCTTCATTAATATGCTTGGCACGCTGCCGTTCTCCTCTTAAACTGCCACTTCCGTGCAGGACTAGATTAGTCCTGCATGGAAGATTAGTAAATCCAGGGGATTATTTCATTCTTAACAACCTAATTCCTGAATTTTTGGATTTGAAAGAGGGACTTTCATTTGGAATTGAAAGGGTGCATAGAGCACTGAGGAAACCTGCTTCTAACTCAACAAATACTCTACATAGAATCATAGTTATAACATTTCTTTCATTTCGGGACAAGGAACTAATATTAAAGTCTGTTTGGAGAAAATCACCCTTAAAATACAATCAAAGCCTGATAAGGTTTCACAATGATTATTCTTTCAGAATACTAGAAAAAAGGAAAAAATTCAGGTCAATAATAAAACTGTTGAAACAAAACAACATTAAAACACAGCTGGCCTTTCCAGCCAAGATAAAAATACTTTTTGCCAATGAGATGAGAACCTTTAATGACTTAGAAGAAGCTACTATATTCATCAAAAACAGCAACATAATGTCTATACCAGAAGAAATGGAATGGATGGACCCTACTCTTAAAAGAATAAAAGAAACAAATCATTGGACTGATGCTAGAAAGAAGAAACAAAAACTGATTCCAAGATAGCTGTCCCAAAAAATAACTCTTACAACTACATCACTCATTGTATCAACTGATATGGTATATCACTTTGTCATCTGTTTTATTTAAAAAAGGACGGTTTCTTAAACAACTGAGAAACAGTAATGATTTATTCAGAAAGTTCAAAGAGTCCAAATAATTCTTCACGAACGAAGGTAGGTCAAAATGTGTTACTATTTACATTATATATAAGCCAAACAAAGTAACATATAATACAAACATAGAAGTTTCTATTCCCTTACTTGAACTCAATGAATACTTATCTTACTCATGTTTCATTGATTTTACTTATAATAATTTAAGTAATTAATTAACTAATTCAACAAGGTACCATTCATCAGAGTTCAGACTCAAATATAACAAATTAACATCATATATAATAGCAGTAACAGTAGAGTGAATTGAAAAAAAAAATGCTGTCATGGAGACTAATGCCTTCTTCAGTTAAAGTATGATTTAGAAATGTCATGTATATCCTGGTTAAATAATAGTAGCAAGCTCTTAGAACAAATGGCATCATTATTTTGTTTAAACATACTTAATATAAATTATGGCAAGTATCACAGGTATGCGTGCTGTTTGATCAATCCTGATATGGTGTGCATGGAAGTAGCAGTGTTTGGCAGCTAGTACTAATGTCATTATTATTCTGTCTAAACATAGTTAATATCAATTATGGCAGGTATCATAACTTCGAGTGCTGTTTGATCAACCCTGATATGGCATGCGTGGATGCAGCCGTGTCTGGCAGCTAGTAGAAATGTCATTATTATTCTGTATAAACATAATTAATATCAATTATGGCAAGTATCATAGCTTTGAGTGGTGTTTGATTAAGCCTGACATGGTGTATGTGGAAGCAGCTGTGTCTGGCAGCTGTTATATGTTGCGTCTTCGTCTCCGGGAAGCTGTGGGTTGTGGCTTGTGATCAAGGTTTACTGACGCTTGTGAATAAGGAAGAGACATTTGGTGTTTTAGCCTGGATCCAGGGGAAGGGGGTGGATAGAACTGTGATTTGGGATATTTTGGCAGAGAATGGTTTGTTTGTACCTCTGCTGAGTGAGAGGTAGGAGGGCTGGATTAGTGTGTTGTCTCTTGCTGTGGCAGCTTGTTGGGAGGTTTTTTTTTTATCCGTTTGCTCTCTGTTCTTTTCCTGGCTGCTGCCTCACTGAAAGGAAGGGAATTTAGGCTTGAAGTTGCAGTGAAGTGAAGCTTTGCTTCAGGTGCATCATGAGCCTCTGGTATGCAGTACACAGACACATTAACAGAAACAGATGCTCCCAGGTTGCTATGGTAATGGAGACAGAGTGATGATAATGCTTAACGACTCTGAGGAGCCTCCGAGATGATTCTTGGCAATGACTTTTTTGTTTTAAAAAATAATATATATATATATATATATATATATATATATATATATAATAAAAGGGCTGTTTTAAACCACATGTTTACATATTGATAGTCTCCCAACACTTTGTTTAGCTCATTAAGTTGATTCTTGATAAAAAAAAAAAATAAAAAAATAATAATAAGCGCAATTTTATATTTAAAATGTATTTTGGTCCAAACACATTAAGGGCTTACATATGAGTGGAAGTCTGAGTTATTGTGAAAGACTAAGAGCACTTGGTCTTGTGCAGTACCCTTTGCAATGGTCTGGGATGTAAGCTTGCTCGGACGTGTTGGGCATATAGGGAAAGCTGATTCTAGGGGTGTTTCGGGTTGCTGGGAAGCACTAGAGAGTCATCAGATTTCCTTTGTGGAAATATCTGTGGGAATGGAAGGTGTGTTGAGTGGTTTACTGGCAGAGTGGCCACTATATGGAACAGGCTGGTAAAATGGAACAGGACAAATATTGGTTTGGATATTTTAAGAACAGCCTGGAAACACATCACATAAATTAGTGAATGGTATTCTGGCAAAACTGGATGGGCACTGTTACCAGTGCTTGAAGTACTGATATGTGTGTATGCAAGGATGGAAATAAAACATATAAGAAACTAGAAGGGTCTCATAATTTAAAGTCTATGGACTGTATAAACATGCTTGGAAGGAGCTAATAATAAGAATAAACATTACAACTGGTGGTCTCTCAAATAACTAAGCAACAGCCAAAACAAAACACACACACAATAGTTATGTAATGTATGATTTTAGTAAATCTAGACATAAAATATATAATCGCCATATAAGATGAACCAGTCTGCTGAATTTAGATATTAAAGACAGGATTTAATAAAATGGGCTTGTGTATAATAATAATAATACTGTCTTAACTTGTTATAAGTGACATACACTACAATGAACATCAAGAGGAAGCATGATGATTTTCTTATATAAGTAAATATGCATAACAAGTCATGTAATTGCTTTAACTTGAACTGTAGTTTTTGTAACCCATCTTGACCATATATAATACTTAAGCAGTTACCAAGATAACTAATGTTTTATACATGACATCAAACGGACAAAGTTGTTCAAGAGAAACAATAGAAGCCTGAACTTGAAATGTCACAGAATGTAGCAATCATATTCTGAACAAATAGTATTAAATTGACAACAGACACTCAGTTTAATAACACTGACAATTGACACTCAGTTTAATAACATGGGTTTGATTATAATAACATTACTGTTTAACTTGTCATAAATGACATACAATATAATGAACATCAAGGGGAAGCATGATGATGTTCTCATATAAGTAAATGTGCATAACAAGTCATATAATTGCTTTAACTTGAATTGTGGCTTTGTAACACATCTTGACTATACATAATACTTAAGCTGTTACCAAGGTAACTTAATGTTTTATACATGACATCAAAGTGAGAAAGTTGTTCAAAGGAAACAATAGAAGCTGGAACTAGGAATGTCACAGAATGTAACAACCACATTCGGAACAAATAGTATTAAATTGGCAATAATCACTCAGTTTAACCTTTGCTGATTATACAAAATAGAATGTTGCCATTTAAATCTAAAAACTTTCAGTAAATGCCATAAAATGGCAATTTATGAATATGGAAAGGGGAACTTGTAATCATTAATCACAGTAAGTGAATTAGTTGTTTTCTACCTAAAATTGCACTCATTTTATAATAAGAAATGACAAATATGAAAATTCTTATGTGTAGGAAATAGGGGGAAGAGGGATGCACTGATAATTAAAATGCACTAACTTTCATTGATGTTTACATAAAACAAACTTGATGTTTTAGGTAAGTTAGCAACAAACAAAGTGATTGCATAAATGCTGGCAAACAATGAAATATAACTTCTGATATATCCAGTAAAATACATTGTATTATAAACATTAGGTATAAATATTATTACCATCTATTTATATTAAGTAATACGTTTTGAAAGACTTCACCAATGAGGTGAATATGTTAAATAACTGTGTGCTATAATCTTTTACTGAGGTTTTATATATGATGCATCCCACTTTACTATAATTGACTTGCTTGTTATCTATTGTTCATGTAAATATTAATTGCTTATACAATAAGTAGACATTTATATTGTATTAGAATTCTGTCTAATCTACAATAGTACTATATCTGTTCAAAATAGTATAAATATTGCTTATTCCTATTACAAATATTCTCCATATGATAATTCAATTTATGGAGCTCAGATGTTCTGGATTGTCAAGGTATGAGTGATAATCTGATGGACTTCGGTTTATCCATAAGATTAGGGATGATTTTCATTCCATGGATAGTGCAGATCTTAGGTTTGTTAATGTTTGTTAATTTAAATTTATTTCACAAAAACATTTTTAGTATGCCTGACCAAAACATTATTTTATTGGTAAACACTCAAAGTATAAAACTGATAATTTCCTTTAAAAGCTCAAACATATACTTTATAGTTATCAGAGGAAAATGTTTAATAGTCACAATAAAACAAAAAATACATAGTCTAAATAACCTAAGATGGCTTTAACTTTATTATCTTTAAATATCAATGGCTTAAACAATCCAAGCAAGAGATCAACTCTACTTAAATATTTAAAACTGAACAAATCACAAATTGTCTTCCTTCAAAAAACTCATTTCAAAGCAAATGACAATTACAAAGGGAATCCTAAGGAATATATGATATTGGCATAATCCACTTATATGACAAAGACAAAAATGGTAATAATTTTATGGAAAACAAATGTGATTAACCCAGAAATCATTTGTAAGTATGAAGATAAAGAAGGCCTTATGGCATCAGTAATAGTTAAATATAATAACAGAATATGGACCCTAGCCAATTTATACTGGTTCCCAGGCATTTGATCAGGAACTGTTAAAAAACACTTGGATTTCATTTCCAATAATTATAAAGGCAACTTAATATTAGGAGGAGATTTTAACTGTATATTTGATATTTCTGAAACTACAAATAAAAGACCTCTGCATACATCTGCAGTATCAAAATCTTTAAACAAGTGGGTAGAATCATGTCATCTTGTAAATACTTTCATATTTAAAGAAGATAAATCTTTGTAGTTTTCTCATCAAGATCACAGATTTGGTACCCAAAGTAGAATAGATAAAACATTTGCTGACCATGACTTACACTCTAAAATCATTCATTTCTTAATTACTCCCTGCCCCTTTTCAGACCACAATTCATTGATACTAAAACTTCAAAATGGGTACAAACCATTAATTTTTAACATGAGAATTCCAGCATATATAGCTAAAATTAAAGCGTTCAAACCCTGGTTATTATCTGAATTACAGTTCTTCTTAGATATTAATTACACCACAGAGATAAATAAAATAATGATATGGGACTCATTAAAAGCTTACATATATGGTAAAACTCTAACTTGATATAAACAAATTCAGAGAATGGGATTCTGAATTATTAGATCTACAATCCATACTTTTGTCAGTAAAAGCTGAAAAAAATCAAAATCATTTGGAGATGAAAAAGAAAGTAGAAGTATTAAACAATACATAGAATGGAATTCTAACACATACAACTAGTTTATCTTTAGAAAAACTAAAAATGAATACCTTGGCCTCTTCTCTCAAATGTCTACATAATTTAGCCACAAGAATCAAAATACAATCAAAAGCTAATAACATTAAAAGTATCTTCCATGAAAAGAGAGGGTAAAATGTCTCGGATATAGGTGACATTCTTGATGCCTATAGAAATCACTATATGGAACATTTACAAAAAGAAAATATACATATCAATCAATTAAATCTAGATGAAAATTGTTCTAATATAAAAAAATACCAGACAAATTAAAACTAGATCTGCAAGCACCCATATCCTACAAAGAAATTACAGATACAATAAAAGAGAGTAAAAATAATAAAGCTCCAGGTATAGATGGCATAATCATGGAAATATATAAACTTTTTCCTTCAAAGATACTATCCCTCTTTCATAAATCTCTATTAGAAATTAATTCACAAGCTTTAACACCACCCTCTTGGAGATATTCCTTAATCACACCAATCTTAAATGAAAATGAATCCCAAAACCTCTGTACCTCATATAGACCTATATAATTTTTAAATATGACGATTATAACTAACAGAATGAAAATACCACTATCCAAAACAATAAATAATGATCAAACTGTATTTATATATCATAGACACACATGGCAATATTGACAGGATAATTTCTCTTATAGATTATGTTAATAAAGAAAATGAAACACTCATAATCGGCTTAGATATAGAGAAAGCCTTTGATTCCCTAAATTGGGACTATTTATTCAAAATTCTGGTGTTATTTGAATTTCCTCTTTCCTTTGTTCATCTACTAAAGAATATATATATATATATATATATATATATATATATATATATATATATATATATACAAATAATTTAGCATATGTTCACCTCTGAATCTTTACATATAACAAAGGATACTAAACAAGGATGTCCCATGTCACTGATTCTATTTGCTTTGGCTGTTGAAATATTGGCAGATTCAATGCGTAACAATACAAAAATCAAAGGAGTACATGTTTATGAACAATACAATTCTAAAGTAATGCTCTTTGCTGATGACATATTATTAACATTACCAATACAAAAGAGATATTAGAAGAATTAGATATTTTAACTGACACATTTTACAGGACTTCAGGACTCCATTTCAATAAATCAAAATCAAAAGTTTTATTTTTAAATAAAAAAAAGAATTGCAGACAAAGGGGATCACATTATAGGGAAACAAGAATCTACCTTAATATAACTAGGAATTGAGTTATGCAAGGATGATAATGAATTAGTCTCAAAAAACTACAATAATATCATCAATACAATTAGAATCTCTGTGGAAAATTGGAACAAAATAATATTAACATTTGAAGATAGACTACAGTTAATAAAAATGGTTTTACTACCCAAGATTTTATATATAGTTTTGGCAATACAGCTGTTACCAGAAATGAATATACTAAAAGAAATAAACTCATACCTAATACAATTTTTTATGGTTTCCCAAAAGAAACAGAATAGCTTTAATACATCATATCAGACCATTGAAACAGGGAGGATTAAACTTTCCTGATATAGAAACAAATCATCAATATCTAGAACAATCTCAGATTTGATAAGTCCAAAATATTCTGCAAATTGCAATGAATTGCTAACTGTAATATCAATAAATTAATTTGATTTACAAAAAAATTCAGATAACAGATAAAAACAATTTGCCATGGCACATATTATGTATTAGTATGCAATATAACATAAATAAGCCCACTAAAACTGATATGATTAATTATTACATTGATTCATTTAGGAAAATTATTAATGCAAATATAGATTTAAAAATCTGGTTTGATCTTTTAACACAATTCATAGTTACAAAGAACTATCCACATAAAATATACAGAGAAATAATTAATTCCTGGGTACTGAAAGGATTTGTTTGTTGGTTTCAATGTATCAAAGAACTAAAAGTTCTGGATATGCAAACAATAGAAACAACATACAAAATTCAACAAGATTGGCTAACTATGCAAAGCATTCTGATGTATTTGCAAAATTTATGGAGAATAATTAGTATTTCTTCATTTAAAGAAATACCTAAACTTACGAAATAACTATATGAAATCATATATAATGATTATGACATGGGAAATAGTATTTCGAAATTTTACAAGGTATTGATAAATTATAAAAAAACACCCAAATCCTCATATTGGAATTATATAACAAAAGGACATTCATTACAGCTAACTGAAGAAATTAATCAAATATTTTATTATCAATAAAACATACATCCTTTATACAGTACTGGAAAGTTTTTAATTGGAAATACTTGCACAGAGCATTCTTAACTCCAGATAGAATTACTAAAATTAATTCTTCCACAAAGGGAATATGTTGGAGGTGTGAGCAAATACACAATGCAGATTGGAATCATACTGTGTTAAAATGAATCTGTTTTGGAATGGTATCAAAAATGTTTTACAAGCTTTATTTAATGAATCGTTTAACTTATCTAAAGCTCTAGCATTATTAAATGTGTACGAAGGTCCTCATTTGAATGAGTCAAATATGTATCTAGTATCAACAATACTTGCAATCTCAAGGAAGTGTATAACAAGAAGATGGAATACAAACACAATACCAATTATGGAAGACTTCTACAGCCTACTGAAGACCATGGCATTGTTGGAAATTAAAATTAAAAAATTAAGGATTCATCCTAAGCCATTTATTAACAATCCATGGAAAAAAGTCTTATCATTGATTGACACTTTACAATAACTGAACAAATACACTTTGATAACTGGATTGGTATACCTATAAAATAATTGTATATATTAAGCTCTGTTATAGTGTCAGGCTGATGTAAATAGTGTACATAGTTATTTAAGATGTTATATACAGATACTATGGAATTTATTCAACTGTGTTTGAAAAATAAAAGTTTTTTTGAAAAAAAAATCTCCTAATTCAACATTAACCCATTCATAAGTAGAATAATGCCACCAATGTTGTCCCATATGGCTCTGTCATGGGTCCCTGCTCTTTGGTGTATATTTCTGTGACATAAAGGTCAATATCTTGGGACTATAGCTAACCAGAATTGATGATGATTCTGTTATTCAGATTCTCCAGCTAGGGCTGGACCAAACAAATGCTTGGTATAGTAATCATGGGACTCACACTCAATACTAAGAAATGCAACATAGTTTTCTTTGATCAATATAACATTACTATTTCTTTCCATATAATAAAATTCTACTTAAATCTGGTACAGTCCTCAAGGACTTTTATGCATTTGCTGATAACAAACTCTCCTTTTACCACCATGTCTCTACAGCAATTAAAAAGCCTTCTGCCTTGCTCAACTTCCATAGCATCTCCTGTGGGTCCAAAGAAGTTATAGTCCCACTTTATTCATCCCTTATTAGGCCCATCATCGACTATAATGTACCCTTTAGCATGTACCTCACTAAGCATCTAAGCCAACCTGAGAGACCACACTGTTTTATCACCAAAAAGATTACAAGTGTCAGTACACTTTGTAGGTAAGCAGAAGGCTGGCTGTTCTTTGGGCTATTTTAGGCTTAGCAAAATGCCTTTGATGATACTCAAAACCTGTGACTATAGTGCTAGGAGGTAAACACCTTAACCTTTATGCCAAACACACCCTTAGCTACTCTGATAAACTAAAATCCCTCTCCTCTACTTAGTGTCACACTGATTTCTTGTTTTGGGTGGTGTGACTGCTACCTAACCCAACATGTTGCCTGTTACTGGAATAAGTCTTCCTTATCTATCAGGCTGAATACTTCCCTAGCAGCCTGTAAAACCAGTCTGGAGGACTAGATACATAATCCCAAATTTTCCTTGAGGATATATAGAGATTGTCTACCTAATGGAGAGCATTGTATGTTTCCTACTCATACTGGGTGATATGGCAGAGCTTCTTGATGATGAACCTTGACTGTAAGCATATTAAGAACATGTGACCCTATGAATAGTGTCTGCATGGTTTCAGCACCCTTTCCATGCACAGCACTTCCCATATCTTTTGCTTTGTGTAATCCTTTGATGTGATATCAGCTCTAGTCATTATTACTTGTAACAGTTAGTTTTCACAAACCTTCCTTTTATAGATTTGTAGGTCCTTAGGCAAGTAGCAGGCTAGCTGCCCTTGCAGGCCATTTTTAAGCCTAGTCAGTGTCCCTTTTTGTGGTAAAAATAGCCTATCCCATTTAGTTACAGATTGGCCTTATCTATCCCAAGCACAATAATTGCATATTGCCCTTAATCAGAATAACAGGGATCATACCATAGATCATTTGAGGGGACCTGTGTATGGGATAAAGCATTTAGGAGCTGCCTCTGCCCATTAGTAGTACAGGGGCAATCCTGGGGTAAATTTTCTGTTTTTCATCTATAGGTCTATATTGTGCTTGAAAATGGATAGGGATAAACTTTGTTTTATGGGGATGAGGAGTCTGTTCTACAGCAGCAGTATCTTGAGATGTAGCAGTCCATCCATACCATTCTTCTGATGTTGCACAAGAGGTTTTTATTCCTACACCAAGTGTTTCTGAAGCCATTTGACCTACTGATGAATAGAAAATCCAGCAGTAATGGGTCAGAGGATCCTTTGTATGCCAGACACTGGTCACCTCTTAGCAGTCTATAGAATATTAAGTATAGTGACAGGGCTTGTCATTCCATGTAGGACTTGTTGTTTACACTTGGCTTTTTTGTATGGTATCTCTGTGGGTGTTCCAGTTGTTGCATTTGTCTGGACAGATACATGCCAAAAATGTGTCTTATTATGATCTCTATCATCTATATGTCATCTGATATCTTTTTCTAAGCATGAGCCTGATAGGAAATGCATATCTAGTATTTAATTATGTCTGACATATAGGACTCCTGGTTAAATGCGCAAAAGAATCAAAAACTTCCTTATCTTTGAACTTCTTTCACTGAAAGATCCAGTCCTTGAAGCACGTATACTGCAGAGAAATATTCATCTCAATCACCAGGATCTTCTAACATTGATTCTGCCCATCTTATTCTGTCTTTTCTCGATCTCTTGTTGCTCCTTCTTCATTTTCTGCCCCACTGCCTGCATGCTTCCCACACTCCACTTATTTTCAGGTATCTTTATGTCCTCTCTACATGCTCCTCTTTATTTTTTCAAGCCTTTCCTGCAGTTTATCTGCTCTATATACAGTTGGAATCAAATATGTTTTTCTTCGTTTCCTTGCATGGGTTTTCCATTTTTTAGCTCATCTCTTATTTTTCTCCCATTGGTGAGTGGATTGCTGATGTAATGGCTGTTCTCAAATGGCCCTCTCTCTTCCGTTAATACCTGTTTATCAATTGTTCCATGCCTTCTAGGAAACTTGAAGGTGAACTGGAAGACCTGTGTAGCTGCGTGCATTATTTTTTTTTTCAAGCCAGTGAAAATTCCCTTATTTGCCTGAGTGATTCTAACTTCTACTGCTCTCTCTTCAGTAACACCAGATAAATGTCCAGGTAACTGATACAAGCCCCTGTTCCATCCCTCTCATTTCCTTGACCTTTGTTAGAAAAACAATTTTCTCTTGAAGAGGTTTTCTGTAAAGTCCTCAGCAACCTTTCTGAATATTTTGTATGGAATTGTCTACAACATTTATTGTGTGCCAATATCTATTGGTTCACCCTATGAGTGTAGGCATACTTCAGTGGCCCTTACATTCCTTTCCAGCATCCAGCTCTATGAAACCTTTCTATTTTATTATTTTCTTGATGCATACTAAATATCTTTATTTTAATGTTCATCACAAATTTCATAGCACTTGATTGGTTATTCTTTCATGAATCTTGATGAGTCTTATGTTCCTGCTGCCTTGATCAATTTTCTCTAAGTCATCTAATTTCTTCTCTTTAGCCTTCTAATTTCTGTCTTCTGGAATTGCTTCTCATATTCTAGCTGTTGTGTACTCTCTGTTACTGTGCATAGCTCACTGCAATGCTGCTGCATCATTGTGTTGCAAGGTTTGATTCCCTTAGCCACCATTACCTACTTATGTGACTCCGTACAAGCGACTTGACCAGACACTCCTCCTGGGCTGAATATGAAAACGTTTCACTGATATCAGTGCTCAGCCCTGGAAAACAAAATAAAACAAAATGTTTTCAGTGTTCTCACATCCTCTACAGCATTGGCTAGAATCGTAAACAAAATGCAGTGCCGTCTTCATGAGGTGCAACTTAAATAATCTAATATTATATAATAATATGTTCCTATCTTCTATGATTCACCATCCTCATAGTTTTGATCTTTATTCTCATCATATCAGATAACCATTTCACTCAGATTTGGTCTGCCCCTCTGCATTTCTTCATTTATTTTGTCAACAAAGAAATCACTACAAACCTTTCACTATTTTTAACCACTCACAAAGTCATTTTGTTCAACAAGTTGATTGTGCTTGCTCTGACTGTGAGCAAAAGTATCTCCAAACACCTAGCATTCTCATCCTGGTCAAAAGTGAAAGCAGACGGCTTGTCAATCCTCAGTCCTCATGAAATACAGTTTAAATATATATAATTTTCAACTAGAGTCTGGAAGTAGCATGGAGAATTATTGGTCTGAGCTGCTAACAAGCTGGTTTCTGTGATGCAAGGTAGAGAGTTTGAGTTCTTTGAACTTCATTTACCTTCTGTGCTTTTTTGTGCAAGTCATTTAACCAGACAGTGCTCCTATGTCATATTTGAAAAGGACACTTCTGTCCAGTAGGCATACCTGGTTAACAAATGAATAAAAAATACAGAAGCCCATCACCAAACAGGTTAAGTTCCTTAGTTCCTCGTTAAAGACAGTTATTGCAATAGCTTAAAAAAATAGACTGTATTCACTAACTCCCTTGAAGCTGCAGAGGGCTAGACTGCACAACTTATTTTTCCATATTGAAATATGTTGATTAGTAACAAAAGTCTGTGTCACTCACAGAAAGTCTGTGTCACTCATAAACAACTACAGGAAAACTGGAATTAAGAAAAACTGATGCTGTGGCCATTAAGTAGAAATCAACAATATGCTACTTTTTCTTAGTTATATATTTTACAATGCTGATTTATATTATAGTGGTGCACTGGCACATAAGGTATCATTTCTACCTCACAGAGACAGGTTGTCTGTATTATTTCATGAATGGACTGCCTTCTCTGTAGAGTGTCCACATATTTCTTGTGTCAAAGTGGGCTTTTGCTGAGTGATCTGTTTTCAACCTACACCACAATGATGTGCCAGAGTTAAACTGGCATACTTCCAAACTGGGATGAGTGCCATGTGTAAAAGTAGAGTGTGTGCGTGTGTGTGTGTGTGTGTGTGTGTGTGTGTGTGTGTGTGTGTGTGTGTGTGTGTGTGTGTGTGTGTGTGTGTGCATGAGAGCATGAGTGTATAAATTCATGCTCTTACGTGTGTGTGTGTGTGTGTGTGTGTGTGTGTGTGTGTGTGTGTGTGTGTGTGTGTGTGTGTGTGTGCGTGTGTGTGTGTGTGTGTGTGTGTGTGTGTGTGTGTGTGTGTGTGTGTGTGTGTGTGTGTGTGTGTGTGTGTGTGGGTGTGTGTGGGTGTGTGTGGGTGCGTGTGGGTGTGTGTGTGTGGGTGTGCACACGCTCATGTGCGCAAGTCTTGGGATGGGTTTGCACTCCATTTAACCATTTAATATTAGTTTCCTAGCCTTGCATACATGTACTGAGACAGGTTCTGGCTTTCCCTGAACTGGATTGAGTGGGTAATCAGAAAATGAATATATGAAGGAAAGATTTGCATTATTTCCATATAGGCAGATATCAATCCATTATAAGTCTTAAACAGTATAATTGCTTTCAGCTGTTTTACAATGTGAGTCATACAGAGTATAACATACATTTGTTGTTTTACAACTGCTTAACATGCCAACAATTAGAAATGCTTCTATGCTAGAAGCAGTTTTTCTGATATTGGCTTAAAGAGTGTCATTCTTTCTTTTTCATTTTGTTTCTGTTTTTTTCTCCCATGAAATTTCTGTGCAGTAACTGAGACCTGATTCAAAGTTCTAGAAAGCACTCATGCAATACCAGGCTACAACTCCTACCACACTTTTTGGCCACTAAATCAGGGCCAAAACACTAAAGGTAGTGTCCATATTCACCAAGGATATTCACATCATCAGGCTAGTTGCCCAACACAATGTGTCTGAAATTCTCCAGGTGCAACTAACACTAGGTAAGACTGCAACCCAAATTGTAGCTTGCTACAGATCCCCCACCGTGTCTCAATATTCTCACTACACCTTTCTAAACATACTGGAAAATATTAAGATACAACCAAACACCCAAATGCTGGGTGATTTCAACTACCCTGCCATTAACTGGGAAAACTACTCATGTACCAACACATTTGTCCAACGGTTCTTGGAATTCATAAATTCCAATGCCCTGGATCAACTAATCCATAGTCCCACCAGAGGCTCCAATATCCTAGTCCTTGTCATTACCAACATGGGAAATCGATGCTCCACACCTATGGTCACCACCTCATTGGTCAGGTCTGACCATAAGCTAATCACCCTTAACATCAACATCCCATCCCCACCCCCCAGTAAGGAAACCTCCATAAAAAACTTCTTCAAAGCCAACTTCATGCTACTTAAGTCAGAAGTGACAAACCCCAGGATGCAAAAAACTCCCTTACCAGTCTCAGTAAGAAGCTGAGATCCTCATAAAATCCTCCAAAGCTAGTTACGAAAATAAAATTTCCAAAAATTCCAAAGACAACCACAAAGCATTCTATAACTATGTCAAGAATCTAAATGGCAATGCTCAGATTTTCTCTGAGCTACAACAAAATGGCATTAAATATACTTATCCCAATCGATTTGGTGCCAACTTCACCCCCTTCTCACCCCCTAAACAGTCCATCTCAATACCAGAAGATTGCCAAATTCCGATAATAATGGCCACACAGGTAAAAATGCACTCTACAAAGCTAAGATTACAGCATCCATGGGACCAGATGACATCCCGGGCTGTGTACTACATGAACTACAAAATGAACTGGCACCTCACCTAAGTGTTATGTTTAATCATAGCCTCACCTCAGGCTTCGTGCCCACTGAGTGGCACACATCTACAGTTATTCCACTCCACAAGGGGGGATCCATCTTTGATCCCGGGAACTATCTCCCCATCAGTCTGACTAGTCTGATCTGCAAGGCCATGGAACATATTATCATGGAACTTATAAACAAAGACATTGACAATCTTCAAACACTGGACCCCGCCCTCTTCGGGTTCGTAAATGGCCGATCTTGTCTCCTGAACCTGATTGACATCTTTGAATCAGTCTCCAGAGCTGTGGATGAGGGTAAGGTGGTCCACACAGTCTATCTGGACCTTGCAAAGGCCTTTGACACCACCCCTCACTCTGGAATCATAGATAAACTTACTAAGCTGGGCATTAATCCCTACATCACTCGATGGGTTGCCAACTGGCTTACTGACAGAACCCATACTGTAAAAGTAGCTGACTCCAAATCCAGCTCCAGACAAGTAACAAGTGGAGTACCTCAGGGGATTAGTCCTGGGACTGCTCTTGTTTGGCATCTACTTCTCTGAAGTACAGGCCAACACTAAGGGACTCTGGCTAACAAAGTTCACAGATGACTGCAAACTGGGAGCCATTATTGAATCCCCAAATGGTGTGAATACTCTACAAAAGGGCCTTACAGAAACAGATGCTTGGTGCCAGAGCCATGGGCTTAAGCTCAATGCCAAGAAATATATACTTATCCCCTTTGGAAAAAACATGTACCTGTGAATTACCACATAGGTGGCAGTACACTAAACACTGAAAGTGTGATAAGAGACTTAGGGACACAGGTGGACAGTGATCTCACCTTTGATAACCACATCACCACAACAGTCAGGAAATTCTTCTATGTGGCACACCTTATCACTAAGGGCTTTTCATCCAGAAAAAAGGAGGTCATTGTCCCACTGTACTCATCTCTCATTAGACCCATTATATAATACAATGCTCCATTTAGTATGTACCTCTCAAGACATCTGCAACAACTGGAAAGGCTGCAGAAATACTTCACTAAAAGAATCACAGGCCTAAAGCAGATGCCCTATGCTGACCGCCGTCACCCTGCTAGACAGGATACTATGCTGCAGAAAATCCTCTTGTAGAATGTACACTCAGTTCCCAAATCTTTTTTTTTATTTATTTATTGAAGGTATTCTGTTGCTTAATCCAAAACATCTTGGATAAAAACAAATGTTAACAAGGCAGAAAGAAAAATCAGCATAATGTGCAAGAGAAATTATTAAGCCAATCATTAAATTAATCTTTACCATACAAACACATCAAATGTTTAGCTAATGAAAGGTATGCGGAATGTGAAGTCTAAGTGAACGCTCCTATGTATATATATACATATATATATATATATATATATATATATATAGACATCCGCGGTGGTGCAGCGTTAGCGTTCGATTCTCGGCTGGAGTGCGGGGAGGGCCTTCTGTGTGGAGTCTGCATGTCCTCGGTTGGGTGGGCATTCGAAAGACATGTGTAAATAGGCGTGCCTTCGTTGAAGGTTGGACATTGAGCTGGCACCTCAGTGTTCATGAAAATTTACTGCCAATCATTAGCAGACCTGAGTTCCACTCTGGCGAACCCTAACCGGGAAAAGCCGAAAGACAATATATATATATATATATATATATATATATATATATATATATATATATATATATATGGAATTTAAGTGACCCACTAAACAGCTGTCAGCTTTCAGTTATAAGCATTTTTTTCTAAAATGAAAATTATATTACTGACAGAATTTAAGCTAGTAATATTAAGTAACAAAATGGAAAAGTAAAATTATTTTACCTTTTACTAATATTATGAGGAATAACAAATGTGATGGTCCTTCTTTATATATGATCATAAATATTCAGATTGTATTTGTATAGTTTGAATAATAAATAAACTTCCGGTACTTGTCATATGAAACAAATAATATAATGTTCAACAAACAAACCAATAAATAAATAACATGTTTAGTGTTCCCTGTGCAGGCCTTTTGCTGATATGCAACTTCAGAACTTTAGTTAAACCAAGAAGCAGCATATTTTTCTTAAATAAACAATGTAGCCTATTAATTAAATCAGACCAGATAATGAATACTATTTTCTATATGAAGAAAAAGGAAGTAGACATACCTGGTGCATAAGTACAATATGAAAACATGACAAAGTCAGTGCAGTACCTTACATGCAGACTTTAAGACATTTTTGTTCTACATCCTCTAGGAGCATAATAATGTTTACAACAGTATTTCAATGTGTCTTAATACTGTCATCTGCATTACTTGACATAAAATTCCCTGGTGTTAATCATGAAGCTGATTTATTATCAAGCGATAAAATAGCATTTATGCAAAAATAATATATCTTACTGCTCTTCTGAAGAGATATATTCACTCGGAGGGTTGCAGATACAAATAATGTGGTGGTCTGTACTTGTTCATACCTCCCAAATGTCCAGAATTTCATAGCATATTTTTGGTCTGTTTCTCATACAACTTGTAGTTTTCTGGCAAATCACTAAGGATTGAAATAACTAAATAATGACATACATTTGAGTTTCATACTTCATAAGCTTTTCAGAAAATCTGTTCTAAGACAAATTCTGCTATCCTAGCAACTTCATAAGTTTATAAGAGGAATATTTAAAATCTGTCCTTATTTTTTGGCCTTTGCTCCCCCCCCATTGTTTCAGCCTTTGTCCAGATTTTTTGCACTAACAGGTTGAGAGGTATGAGAGGTATGCACTTGTCCATAATGAGGATTAAAGTAGTAGCAATTTGTTAATTACATTATTATCAAGAATTAAAACTAGCTGAGAGAACAGACAGATATAGGCTATGAATGAATTTGCCTACCCACCCACAAATCCACCCTCATGCTCCATGTGTATGATTATTACAAAGCAAATGCAATAACAAAGAAGTTGATAAGACAATCTGCAAGTTAAATCCCTTAAAATGATGAAATTGAGAGAGAGCGACAGAGAGAACTAGAACAAGAGGCAAAACCACTAGAGACCTGAAGGTGATCTCCACTAATTCTCACAGTCCAGGAACTTATAGCTTTGATAAAAAGTCATTACCTGAATACTCCAGCAGTAACATAAACATGGTACTCAGGGAATCATAAATAAAATATGCAGCTCTATACCAGTGCTGGCAACAGATATCCTTTCTTGGTAGGGCAAAATAGGGGTACATGAAGATAGTTAGCAAGGTGCATGCAGGACACCCAAAGACCAAAATTAAAAAAAGGTATAGAATGCATGGTGACAATTCACCCCTAATCCATTGTTAAACATCAGTTTCCCCACAGTTCCATATGGAAAAGAACAATAAATTCCAAAGTCTACTAACATATTTATATGTCATATATATATATATCCCTGCAATATGCATAATACAGTGAAAAACTAAATTTGTCATTGTCAAATATTATGGCTTGGATGAACTGTTAGTTTGTTACTATGCTAAAGTACAACAAATGAAGTTTAGTAGGTAACCATACAACAAAATTGGAGAATGGCACAAAGGCATTTGTGCCTTTAAAAAATGGAACAGAATCTCATAACATAAATTCAAGAACTGCAAGTTGCTCCAGTTTTGCACTGATCAAAGATATGGATATAATTTAAAACTTATTTCACATTTTATAGCAGAAAAAACAACAACAAAAAACTCACAGCTATTTGATAAACAAAAGCAAAAAAAAAAAACTTTAAAATTGAGAAAAGACTTGACATGAGCAACAGTAAACTCATCTTCACTTGAAACTTCCATGTACTGAAAATGCATTTGGCAACCCATTAAACTGCAAGAGATCTGATGGCATTTGTAGTCAAATATAGTGAAACACTAATTATTGACTATGTGAAGGGGAAGGGCGTAAGAATTTAAATGACAAATGTGCAATGCATTTGCTAATGGCCTGGGACATCCCACTGGACACAAGTGTCCCTTATCAGGAGCAGCTCAGGAGTAATGACTGATAAAGTGACATTTTAAGCGCACACCAAAATCAAATGAAAGTTGGGAAAATTAAACCCTGGACTACAGGAAGCAACTCACAGCTCTTAGCCTTACTTATCTGCAGCAAGTGCCAGACAAATGGTTATAGCCCAAATTCAGTTCATTTCACTCTTGAGTGGCTACAAAAATCAAGATAAATTAAAAACACAGTATAGTTAGAATATTATTAAACCTGTGGACTTCAAGCTGTCCATGTTATTCACAGATAAAAAATAAGCAAACTGTTCATATTCTATACCTCAGGTATTGCTTGAGATTAAATTAATTAATTTATTCATAAATAATGGCCCAAAAATGTATCTCGGTTTGCTGATGCCAGAACCATACAATTCAACTCCCTCTGTCCTTTCAATTTCTTAGCTCAAGGATCAGAAACAAAGACACAAATTCAGAAACAGATTTTAAATACTAGTCTTATTTAAATGAATACAAATGTACTAGAATAACAAGTTTTGCATTAATAAGAGTTTTTGGAAAGTTACAAGACTGATACTTGTATGCCTGTCATGATTTAGTGAAAGCAGTCTGCAACAATTTTTCATAAAACCACAGATTTTACAAGGAACAGACCAAAATACCTCTCAATTTATTTGCTCAAGAATTCTGGACAAAGCTAAAAATAATGCAGTGGCACATTTTAATTATTATTTTATGTATTTGTAAACTGGGACAACCCAATGTTCTAAGTGCCCTTTGTCGAGGTAACCTGGAGGCTCAGTCTGGCTAAGTGACACACTCAAAGTCACATGCAAGTCAAATGGAAAATAAAGAATTCAAACCGTTTGCCTTGACTACAGGATGCAGCTCATTAAAAGAAGTGACAGAACAACTCCAAATCACTTAAAATATTAGCAAAATAATAAGTGCTGCATGGACATACATTCTCTAATCAGTAAAACTATGAAACTGTAATTACTGGCATTTTTGCCTGACAGTAATCCTTTGTGATTTTTCTAAATCACTTAAAAAGTTAACAGAACAGCAGGTTTAAAATCAACATGCATTTCCTGAACACCTGCACAGCAAAAATATGAAACTCTAATAACTGTCATTGACTGACTATAAACCTTAGTTATTTTAACCTACAGTGATTTATTAGAAAATGGAGACATGGAGACATGAGTGAAGGTCTGGCAGTTAGTGCAGAGTATTAAGCTTCTAAGCTATTAGAAAGCTCCTTCCTGTAGTCAAAGGTACAGCATTGGATTTAATCAGACAGTACTGCTAGTTAGTTCCTTTATGTGGTTTAAAAGATATGAGAATAAAAATATAAGGCGTAAATATGAGGTAAAATAGTCATATGCAGTTTCTGAAGAATAAGCGTAGAGCTGGATCATTGTCAAAAGAGGACCTAGGCAGGGTAGTGTACCGCCACAACACTGTCCCCCACCCCAGCCCTACCAATATCCCATTACATGGCTGTTTCTTCCAAATTACCATAAAACACTGTTCAAACCCATCAGAATGCATGTTATTTTCATTTTTTACTTTTACAACAAAGAAATATGGATTTAATTTAAAACTTTAATGGAAAATTTGACAACTAAAACATTTTCAACCATTGGATAAACACTTTCACATCGAAAAAATCATCAGCAACAGCAAATTTCTTTTTTTTTAAGTCACATTTATTGAAAATATATCTAACAATCCATTAAACTACAACAGACATCATGAGATTCAAGGTTGCAGGGATTCAAAAGGCAGATGAGTAGTGTATTTGTTAACAGCTTTGGACAGCCTGCTTGTGAAAACCTACTTGGGGCAGCCTAGAAACACTGTCTGGTGAAGCAACTTGGTTTGATTCACACTAGACAAAGGGTGAGGGGAATTGAATGCCACATCCACACTACAGGAAGCAATGTATTAGTTCATACTCTCTTATGCAGTAAATCCCCAATACCAAGCAAGCTGTTGTAGCCCTACACAATGTATTTCACACATGCACACATGTGCCTAAAGATATATATTTATATATAGTGTAGAGCAGCAGTACTGCCACCATGGTCAAGAACATAAAACAAAACCACAACCACTTAAAACATTAAAACTTTAAGATGATATCTCAGTGGATCCACAATAGACCCTTCTTCAGATCATAAAACTAGAACAGTGGTATTGTTTAAAAATACAATTGAGTCAATCAGGTGTGTCTTTTCAGCCTACACCCCTTGAGAGCTGGTTTTAGTGGAAAGTTTGAGTTTAGACCTGGAGACTCATAGGCCTGTAAAGCCTCAATTCATGACTTCTCTGCCAGTTCTGTTGCATTGTTAATATTGCACCCTCATGGATTTTCTTTTATGTCCTGTATGACCTTAAAGTAAAATGTATGCTTCGGATAGTCTTTTATATGTTTTGCTAAAGGATTTTTAACATCATTCAGCCGAATGTCACTGGCATGCTTTGAAATTCTTTCCTTCAATTGTCTTGTTGTCTTTCCTACATAGAAATTGACACAGGAATCACAAGTGGCTAAATAAAACACATTTCTAGTGTGCAATCAGCATAAAGATTACACAGATATCTTTTGCCATTAACAAGATGTACATATTCCTGTTCTTTAGATATATAATTACAACTGGTACAATGCCGGCAGTGATAGGTACCAATCCTCTTAGAAAGGGTTCCATTTATTTTGTCGAAAGGACTGTTCATCAAACACCCTTTCATTGACATGTAAACCCCAAACTACCAAAACTTCGACTGACCACATACATTTTTTCCCAGGGGAAAATAAATTTCTTGGCTGTCATTAGGAATTTGCCCTTTACGCCACTGTAGTACGATCTCAGAGTTGGTATATTTAGTTAGGGGGGTGTGGGGGGCACAACCCCCCAAATCAGGGTGTGTGGAGGGTGAAGCCTCCCACTTCATAGGGTGTGACAGTTTGTTTTCTTTGTTGTTAGCCAAGAGATTTTTTTTTTTCTCTGGGAAAAATTTTGCTTATGTGGCCGTTCAAAGTTTTTGTAGTTTTGTGTTTACATGTTGATGAAAGGGCATTCAATGAATAGCCCTTTTGACAATGTAATATAGACTCCTTAGAAATAGGCTATGTTGATCTCTTTGGTTTGCTACATAGCATATGCTTCAGATTCCATTTATTCTTAAAAGCAAAATATGGTCGTTCCTCAGTAATATTCCTTATATCTGCATTCGACGTAAAACTCTTCCAGTTGTTCTTATATTTCACAGATGTAATGCATATCAGTGGAGTACATCAGGGTCATCCTGGTTGGTCTTCTTTGTCTAAAACCATGGTTATTCATCCTTTGCTCAATATACGATTTGGAGAAATAAGGTTACCTTTTGCCCCATGTATGGTCTCAATCTGATGTTGCATGTTCTGTATCTCATGTGTGTCATATCCTCTTTGTTAAAACTGTTTACCCAATGCTTTCATAGTTTCCTTAAAATCTGCTTCATCAGTGTGTAATTGAGATGTTCTTAGTAGCTGTCCTTTCAAGATGTTAGTAAAAGAATGTTTCGGGTGCACACTAGTTCTTGACAAAATATTGTTCCCTCAACACTTCTTTCAATATTGGCCAGTCTTTATTTTCCCATTGATGTCTTGAGTGATTTGAATATCCAAGACCTCTATAGTATCATTATTTTGTTGTCTTATAAATTTAAGAAAGTCTGTAGTCTCTTCTAAGTAATCATTAAAGAGTCGTAGTTGCTCTGGGGTGCCATATCACAAAATATAGATGTCATCTACAGAACAGCATTAACATTTAAAACATCCAAGAAAAGGGTTATTATGAAAAACATAACTGTCTTTCCAATTAGCTAAGACCCAATTTGCTTGGGTCTATATTATAACCTCGAAGGTTTAATACTTCGAATGCTTACAGATCGAACTTTATGCATCGAAGTCTTAAACCATTGAATGGTTATAAAAAAAGCCTGAAACAAAAAAACATTAAACTAAAGTGTTTATGCAGGGGAGCAAGCCCCTTGCATCCCCCACACCCCCTGCTACTTAAATATACCAACTCCGAGATCACACAATATTGAAGTAAACAGAAATCTCCCCTTACGGAGATTTCCATTTAAATGTTCGATGTGCTCTTTCGGTAATCTCGTGTTGACAATATTGTGTTCGATGTTGTCAGACTTCGAGATTCTGATATAGACCAATTTGCTTTACTATTAGCACAGTGAGTGCCCATAGCTACTCCCCGTTTCTGCCGATAAAGGCTCCTATCCAAAACAAAAGCATTATGTTTCAAAACCAATTCTAACATTGTACATACTAGATTAATATTCCTAGAGTCATAATCACTTTCCTTTATTAGAATGTTCCTGATTGCATTTATCCCATATTCATTCAGGATGACTGTAAAAAGGCTTTGTATGTCCATGGTCACTATAAAATATCCATTTGCATGTTTTCCTCTGCTCATATACCCATACAACAGTTTCAAAAAGTGTTGTGTGTCTTTTAAATATGCTGGTGCCTTATCAAGGATTTCCTTCAGTCATTGTTCTATGAAGATCGAGGCTGGGTCTGTTATCCAACCTGCTTCTGCAACTACAGATTGTATGGGAGGATCTGTTAGATTCTTATAAACCTTAGGTAAACCACTAAAAGTAGATATTGCACTAATAAATAATCACATAATTCCTGAGTAATTCTTCTACTCATGAAAGGTTCATATAAAGTATTTCTGACAGATGCCTTCACCTTCTCCAATAGTGCCATATTAATAGGTATATTGGTGACATCTTCTTCCAATAATTTTAACATCTTAGCCTCATGCATAGGTCTATCGAATAACATCATGGCTCCCCCTTTATCAGCTGGTCTCAAAAATTAGTTTGAGATTATCCTGAATGTCTCTCATGGCCTGTCTTTCTTCCTTGGTAGATTATGGAAGCAATGTTGGGTATAATTCAAACAAAAGGATTGTTCGTGGGATGTATGTACTTGGTGTATTGAAAATATTAATTTCATGTTCGGTTTCATTATCATATACATTTCTAAGCATTGCATCCCTAGTAAAGAGTTTCAGGCTTAATATAACATCACTCAGGGCAGTGCTGGTTGCTGGCATGAAAGAAACCGCTTGAGTCAGGAGAAATTGGAGAGATGAACTCTTTTGGAAGGTCGAGAGATTAATAACTAAGTTATCTAATGATGAACATAATCCTTCTCTCTTCTGTTTATTGATATTTTTCTCTTCTTCCTCCTCCTGCTTGTAGATCTTGAGCTTCATGTGTTGTAAGTGTGTTGCATCTGTAAAGGAAGTGCTGGAAAAAATGAAGAATGAACAAACTTACCTTTCTGACTAGCTCATAAACTAATCTTATTCTCATCTTGTTGCAGTTTGTTTTTCTCCAAATCAATAATATTATTAAGAGTCAACAACTGCAAAACTGAAGGCTCTAGTGTCTCAGCCGTGAGAGTGGAAGTCATTAAATTCTCATCTTCCTTACTTTAGTCTCTTTCTGAATTTTCTCCCCTTCACCATCTATAGCTCCTTTACTTTTCTTTTGTTCCATGGCCATGTGAAAACTTGTCCTTTTTGAAAGTCTTTAAAGCCTCTAACTAATCTCCTGGTTTTAACTTTCTCTAAGTTAGAGCCATGCAGTGATATCTTAATTTATAAATCCTCTAATTTATTATTATAAATTTCAGCCGTAGAGTTGCATTTAATATCCTTTTGTTGTTTTTCAATTATACTAACCAGTTCCCATTCATTTGGTTCACAAAATTCTAACAAAAGTTTAATATATGTGAAGCTTACCTTGAGATTTATAGTTTGCAATCTCTTTAATAGTTATGGGTGGGTATGGCCATATGTGGGCATTACTAAGACAATGAGACCTCTCAGAACAATTGGATAATGAAGGCATACCTCCAAATTTAGGCTTTGCCACTGGTCTTTTCAATTCATAAAAATTGTTCTCCAGTTCATGGAGTTTGTTGATAAAGCTGCCCATATTTACATTTTTATCTATTGCTGGTGTATCCATATTGGCAAAATTAAGTCATAGCAAGGGATTATTATTCAGACAAATTAAATTATTGACCCATTCCTTGTACATAAAATGTTGTAATCTAGGACAATAATCTAATTCAATAATTTCTTGTTGTGTTCCCTCAGCCATGCGTGGTCGCTGGTTGTAATAAAATAAATAACCAAACAGAATTGCAACTGCGACCACTACAGAACATTCCCATAGGTAATAAAAGTATATAGTGTAGAGCAGCAGTACTGCCACCATGGTCAGGAACATAAAACAAAACCATTTAAAACATTAAAATTTTAATATTATAGCTCAGATAAAAAAGGATGAGCGCTTTCGGATCTACAATAGATTCTTCAGATCATAAAGCTACAACAATGGTATTGTTTTAAAAGATAATTGAGCCAATCAGGTGTGTCTTTTCAGCCTATGCCCCTTGAGGGCTGGTTTCAGTGGGAAGTTTGAGTATAGACCTGGAGACTCATAGGCCTGTAAAGCCCGCATCCATGACATCTCTCCCAGTCCTGTTACATTGTTAATACAGCCCCTCATAGATTTTCTTTTATGACCTGTAGGACCTCAAAGTAAAATATGTGCTTTGGATAGTCTTTTATATGTTTTGCTAAAGGAATTTTAACATCAATCAGCTGAAAGTCACTGGCATGCTTTGAAATTCTCTTCTGCAATTGTCTTGGGGTCTTTCCTACATAGAAATTGTCGCAGGAATTATAAGCAGCTAAATAAATCACATTTCCAGTTGTGCAATCAGCATAAAGATTAGACAAATATCTTTTGCCATGAACAGGATGTATGTATTCCTGTTCTTTAGATATATAATTACAACTGGTACAATGCCGGCAGGGACAGGTACCGATCCTCTTAGAAATAGGCTGTGTTGATCATCTTGGTTTGTTACAAAGTATATGCTTCAGATTTCAATTATTCTTGAAAGCAAAATATGGTCATTCCCCAACAATATTCCTTATATTTGCATTAGATGTTAAAATCTTCCAATTGTTCTTAATTATTTCTCCGATGTAATGCATATCACTGGAATAAGTTAGGTTCGTCCTGGTTGGTCTTCTATGTCAAAAGCCATGGTTGTTTATCCCTTGCTCAATATATGATTGCAAGAAATAAGGTCTCCCTCTTGCGCCAAGTATGGCCTCAGTCTGATGTTGCATGTACTGAATCTCATGAGTGTCATATGCTCTTTCTTTAAACTGTTTACCCAAAGCTTTTGTAGCTTCCTTAAAATCTTTCATCTGCATCTAACAGAGATGTTCTTAAAAGCTAACTTTCCAAGACGTTTGTAAAAGTATGTTTCGGGTGCATACTAGTTATTGACAAACTATTGTTCCTCCAACACTTCTTTCAATATAGTCCAGTCTTTATTTTTCCATTGATGTCTTGAGTGATTTGATCATCTAAGACCTCTATAGTATCATTATTTTGTTGTCTCATAAATTTAAGAAAGTCTGTAGTCTCTTCTAAGTAATCGTGAAAGAGTTGTAGTTGTTCTAAGGTGCCATCCCACAAAATATAGATATCATCTCCAAAACGACAATAACATTTCAAACATCAAAGAAAAGGCTTATTATGAAATACATAACTGTCCTCCCAATTAGCTAAGATCATATTTACTTTACTATTAGCAGGTTGTTATCAAACATAAAAACATTATGTTTCAAAACCAGTTCTAACATTGTACATATGAGATCAGTATTTCTAGAGTCATAGTCACTTTCCTTTACTAGAACGTCCCTGATTGCATTTATCCCATATTCATTCAGGATGACAGTAATAAGGCGTTGTATGTCCACCGTCACCATAAAATATCCATTTACATGGTCTCTGTTCATATACCCATACAACAGTTTCAAAAAGTGTTGTATATCTTTTAAAAGTGCTGGTGCCTTATCAAGGAATTTCTTCAGTTGTTGCTCTACGAAGATTGACACTGGGTCTGTTATCCAACTACTGACATCTCTGTCATTCTGTTGCTTTGTTAATATTTCCACATTGTGGATTTTCTTTTATGATTTGCAGGACCTTAAAGAAAACTCTGTGCTTTGGATAGTCTTTTATATGTTTTGCTAAAGGATTTTTAACATCATTCAAGCAAATGCCACTAGCACCTAACTCTTAATATTATCTTTGATTTGGACTTAAACAAAGTGCTACATGATGAGAATAAAATTAGTTTAGGAGCCAGACCAAAAGATAAGTTTGTTCATTCTTAGGTTTTTCCAGCACTTTCTTTACAGATGAAACACATTTACAACGCACAAGGCTTAAGATCTATGAGCAGGGGGGAATGAGAAGGAAATTTTCAATAGACTGAAGAAAGAAGGATTATTTTCATCATTAGATAAGAAATTAGTTATTAATCTTTTGATCATCCAAATGAACGCATCTTACCTATCTCTCCTGAATTGAGGGTTTTCATTCATACCAGCAACAAGCTCCGTCCTGAGTGATGTTATATTATGCGTGAAACTCTTTAGTAAGGATGCAATGCTTAGAATTTTATATGGTAATAAAACCAAACATGAAATTAATATTTTCATGAAACCAACCACATATATCGCACAGAACACTCCTACCCTTGAAACATTTCTGAACGTATGTGAATGTGACATCAGCCCATGTTTGAATAATACATGGGATTGCTTCCATAATATAATCAAGGAAGAAAGGCAAGCCATGAGAGACATTCAGGATAATCTTGAATTTATTTTAAGACCAACTGACAAGGAGAGAGCTATGGTGTTATTCCATACAACTATATATGAGGCTAAGATGTTAATATTATTGGAGGAAGATGTCACCTATAGACCTATTAATATGGCACAATTACAGAAGGTGAAGGCATTTGTCAGAAATACTTTATATGAATTTTTATGAGTAGAATAATTACTCAGGAATTATGTGATTATTTATTAGTGGAGCATCCATTAATACCTACTTTTAGTGGTTTACTAAAGATTTATAAGAATCTAACAGATCCTCCCATGCAACCTATAGTTGCAGGAGCAGGTTGGATAATAGAACCAGCGTTGATTTTCACAGAGCAATGACTGAAGAAAATCCTTGCTAAGGCACCAGCAGTGTTAAAAGACATAAAACACTTTTTGAAACTGTTGTATGGGTATATGAGCAGAGGAGAACATGCAAATGGATATTTTATGGTGATCATGGACATACAAAGCCTTTTTGCACTCATCCTGAATGAATATGGGATAAATGCAATCAGGGACTTTCTAATAAAGGAAAGTGACTATGATTCTAGGAATACTGATCTCATATGTACAATGTTAGACTTGGTTTTGAAACATAATATTTTTGTTTGTGGTAACCTTTATCTGCAACAATGGGAAGTAGCTATGGGAACTCTCTGTGCTAATAGTTACACAAATCTGATCTTAGCTAATTGGGAGGACAGTTATGTTTTTCATAATAACCCTTTTCTTGGATGTTTGAAATTTTATTTCTGTTTTGTAGATGACATTTGGTCTATATTATATTAGCGAAAATCCTGTTACGCGAATACAAAAACACTGACACATATTGCACAAACCACGAATATGCTGAACGCCCTAAACCGCAAAATTCAAAAAGTTTAATCCCCATAGTCGGCCAACTCCACCTCCCACTACATACTGCCTACCCAAGCAAAATAAATAAACCACATACATACACTAACCAAAACCCTACTTCTAACCCTAAAGTAAAGCACCAAAACCCTATGTCTAACCCTACACTAAACCTTACATACATTACTATCTATGCACTTACCTTAATCTGCACCCTAACCCTAAGGTCCGTAACTATCGCACATTTATCCTACAGAGATATACCAAAACAAAATAAATAATCCACACACATACATTTACCAAAACCCTAATTCTAACCCTACACTAAACCTTACATACATTACCTATCTATGCACTTACATTAACCCGCACCCTAACCCTAAGGTTCGTAACTATCGCACACTTACCTTACGGAGCTATAACGCAGATGGGCCAACCATGACACTTTGACATTTTGAATTTCATGGTTTTGGACATTCGGCATTTCTGTGGTTCGCACAATACGTGTCGCTCTTTTCGTATTCACGTAAAAGGACTTTCGAGCATCTAAATGGAACCCGATGACATCTATATTTTGTGGGATGGCACGCCAGAACAACTACGACTCTTTCATGATTACTTAGAAGAGATTACAGACTTTCTTAAATTTATGAGACAACAAAATAATGAACTATAGAGTTCCTGGATGTTCAAATCACTAAAAACATCAGTGGAAATATAAAGACTGGACTATATTGAAAGAAGTGTTGGAGGAACAATAGTTTGTCAAGTAGTATTCAACCAAAACATACTTTTACTAACATCTTGAAAGGACAGCCGCTAAGACTATCTCGATTACACACTAATGAAACAGATTTTAAGGAAACTATGAAAGCATTAGGTAAACAGTTTGAACAAAGAGGATATGACACACATGAGATTCAAGACATGCAACATCAGACTGAGGCCATACTTGGCACAAGAGGGAGACCTTATTTCTCAAAATCATATATTGATCAAGGAATGAAAAACCATGGTTTTAGACAGAGAAGACCAACCAGGATGACCCTAACTTATGATACACATTACATTTGCAAAATAATTAAGAACAATTAGAACATTTTAACACCTAATGCAGATATAAAGAATGTTGTTGGGGAACTACCATATTTTGCTTTCAAGAATCATCGGAATCTGAAGCACATACTATGGAACAAACCAAGGAGATCAACACAACATATTTCTAAGAGGACTGGTACCTATCCCTTGCTGGCATTGTACCAGTTGTAAATATATATCTAAAGAACAGGAATATATACATTCTGTTCATGTCAAAATACATCTGACTAATCTTTATGCCAGTTGCACAACTAAAAATGTGATTTATTTAGCCACTTGTGATTCCTGTCACAATTTATATGTGGAAAAGGCAATAAGACAATTGCATGAGAGAATTTCAAAGCATGCCAGTGACATTCGGCTGACTGATGTTAAAAATCCTTTAGCGAAACATATAAAAGACTATCCATAGCATAAATTTTACTTTAAGATCCTAAAGTCATAAAAGAAAATCCACGATGGGGCAATATTAACAATGCAACAGAACTGGCAGAGATGTCATGGATTGGCAGGCATTTGAGTCTCCAGGTCTAATCTCAAACTTCCTGTTGAAACCAGACCTCAAAAGGTGTAGGTTGAAAGGACATACCTGATTGTCTCAATTCTCTTTTAAAACAATACCCCTGTTGTAGTTTTATGATCTGAAGAAGAATATATTGTAGATCCAAAAGTGCTCATCCATTTTTATCTGAGCTATCATATTAAAGCTTTAATATTTTAAGTGATTTTGTTTTATGTTCCTGACTGTGGTGGCAGTACTGCTGCTCTACACTATATACTTTTATTACCTATGAACTGTTCAGTAGTGGTCACAGTTGCAATTCTGTATGTTTATATATATCTATATCTATATATATCTATATCTATATATATATATATATATATATATATATATATATATATATATATATATGGATTCACTTTATATCCTCGAAATACTGAAATGTCGAAATTCAGTATTTCGAAGCTATAAAGTCAAAAATGTAAAACCACGAAAACTCAGAACTGCGAAATTCAAAATCTCGCACACTGGACACAATTTTGAATTTTGAGCTTCGACTCCACAACACACACCTCCCTCGCCACATACAAACACAAGCTCTCTTCTACATAAAAGCAGGGGTGCTACCCGCCATGTGGAGGGCACACCCCCTTACTTAAATATTCTCACTCCGAGGTCGCACTACATACAAACACATTCAAAACACCACCATACAAGCTACATTCTCCTCGCAAACACACAACACAGCAATAAAACACACTGACACACACCACAGCCCCTACCCAAAACCCTTAACACACACACACTTACCTGAATCCATAACCACAGTGAAACCTCAGATGCGCAAAATTCATCCGGTATTCGAGATTTGAATTTTGCGCTTCTGAGCTTTCGCTCTTCTCAGGATTCCACTTTATGGGCTCGAAATACTGAATTTCAATATTTCAGTATTTCGAGGTTCTAAAGTGAATATATATATATATATATATATATATATATATATATATATATATATATATATATATATATATATATATATATATATATATATATATATATATATATATATATATACACACACGGATCTACAGTATATTAGCGAATTTACGTTTTACCGAAACATAAATCTGCTAATATAATTACGCGAAAGTATGTTTTATCGAAAATGCACTTTAGTGTAATAAAGGTTACAAAATAGAGTAGGAGGGGTTGCTGACTGAAAACATCCTGTTTGCATGTTATATAAGTTGTACATCAACATTTAGTATTGATGTACAAATAATGAGACTTTTATTGAGATCATAGTACAGTGGGATGAAGGAACGTTCCCTTTTCTCCACTGTAGTCCAATCTTGGAGTGAGAATATTTAAGTAGGGGGTTGTGGGGGCATAGCCCCCCCATGGGGTGCAGGGGGGCTTCCCCCCCCTGCATAAAAGTGTTTTCAGTATTTTTTGTTTCTTTTTTTTTTTTTGAATGGATTTACATGGGGTTGGGAGGGTGGCCTAATGGTTAAGGTGTTTGCCTTACAAACACAAGGTGCAGGGTTTGAGTCTCACAAGGGATAATTGGCTAGGCTTAAAATGGCTCGCAAGGGCAGTTAGCTTAGTACTAATCTATGAACCTATGAAAGTGCATTTTCGTTAAAACGCACTTTCGTGTAAATGCATTCGCGGATTTACATTTTGCTGAAATGTAAATTCATGCATAGGCAGTAGACACACACACACACACACACACACACACACACACACACACACACACACACACACACACACATATATATAAATTAAAATGGATTCATAGTCAATAGTTTAACATTAAACTTGTAGACTTCATGCAGTCCAGTTTATTCACAGTCAAATAAAGAATATAATGTAAACATATGGATTGCAGCTAGAGGAATTAAATACATGAGCACATACTGAGAGATACATACAAATTACTGTAATGTGAAGATACAACCCTGCCATATGATTCACATCTCAGCATAGTTGCCTTTTTAAAGATACAGTAGATTGCATACCTAGAATGACATTTCCCTTTTACTAGAAAAAGAAATACCCTCTTTAAACAAGAGGGATTTGCAGTTAGAGACTGCACTAGCTATTCAGTGGCTATAACAAAGAACCCTGTGACAATTTCATAAAAATATTTCATGGATGTACATTGTGAGCTACACAGAATACAGACATTTGCTTAAGTATTTGTTTAGCAGCCTACCTGATAGACCTGATGACCATAACATGTACTGCAGTTACAGTCACTAGGCATATTTTTACTTTTCTTATTCAGACCATTATCATTCGAAATAGCTGCTTTGTTATCAGTGGAGTGCAGAAAACCTATCATTGATTTAACACTTACCTCAGCATGATAGTCTGTAGCTGAATTCACACACTCAACTTAAGTAGACACTTAACAGGCACCTCAACACTTCCAATTTGTAAACAACTTCAAACAAAGAGTTAGAAGGTCACACTGAAAAAACAATCAGAAAAAACTAAATGAAAACTCCAGCCAAGCCAGAACTTCCAATGAGTGACCTCCCAAACCTCCTGTAACAGAGGCATATGGGATATATGCAAATGAACCCTATGAACATCAGGTGTTTCAGCTATATGGTGATTCTGATTGCCCATGACTTTCACATTTGAAGTCGTTTTAATGGACAATATCAGGCCAATAAAGCCAAACCCCACTAGCTATAAATATGCATATGTCGGCCTTATTATGACCTCGTCAGCATAGCATAAGCAGAGTGTCTCGCTAAGCATAAGAAACACAGGGTTGTTATACCCAGCTGATGTCCATTATCATTAGGGTGACTGCAAATATCCCAAATAACAAATTCAAACAAAGAGTTACAAGGTAACAGACTGAAATATGCATATCCATAACTAGTGGGGTTTGGCTTTATTGGCCTGATACTGTCCATTAAAACGACTTCAAATGTAAAAGTCATGGGCAATCAGAATCGCCATATAGCTGAAACACCTGATGTTCATAAGGGTCATTTCCATATATCCCATGTGTCTCTTACAGAAGGTTAGGGAGGTCACGCATTGGAAGTTCTAGCTTGGCTGGAGTTTTCATTTAGTTTTTTCAGTTTGTGAACAACTGGAAAATGTTCTGGTGTCTGATCTGGCAACTTTGTTAAGTGTCTGATTTTTTCTGCATATTTTCTTCATCAGACCTTCTTTAATGCGCAGTCGGAGTTGTGTACTTTGATCAACAACCAGGGTTTGAAATTGCAAACTGTGTTCCAAGCTCTCGTACAAAATCATTTTCACTATCTCTGTTTGTCTCTCCATCTCTTTCCCTTTCTCTCTCACTCTCTAATTTCATCGATAGTAAATAATTCTTTGCTGCTATTCCCTAATACTGTTTTTGTTTCATCTGGTATGTTTGAAGCAGTTTTAATATTAGTCACCTATTTTCTGGTACTGGCAATGAAAATTAATAGCTGTTAAATCTGTATTTCTGTACCATGTTGTTTAGCTGGTTAGATAAATCACATTCTTTAAAATATTTTTGACTATATGGATCATTATTTCAACCAGGCCTTTCAGGTATACGTATATTGGACTAAGTAATGTGCTTAGACTCCCAGTCACTGATGAATGACTTAAACTCTAAGTAAGTAAATTGTTGACTGCTTTCGGATATAACTCTTACTGGCATGCAATTTCTGGCAAAATAATTAAAACACATTAATTACAGAATCTGCTGCAGGATCAGTAAGCTGAACCATTTCCAGGTATTTTGAATAGTGTTCAGCACAAAACACAGAACAAACATTCTGGTTCTTGTATTTCAGTAAATCATCACCTAGCTTTGACCATTGTGAAGATGGACTCTCATTTGCTCATTTCACACACACACACATATATATATATATATATATATATATATATATATATATATATATATATATATACATATACATCCAAACCGCAAGGTGCACGTGAACCAGACCTGGTGCATGGAAAAACAATGTTATAAGTCCCAAAAAAACATCCAGCTTTCAGAAAAACAAGAGGCAACATGACGGTATAAAGCATTTATTGCCAACACAGTCTGCCCCACAGACCGGTTTTGCTCAAAAGTGTCATCAGTGTGTGCTTAACCGCATTTGTGTCCTGATTTAAATAACAACACCAGTAGTTGCATTTAAAGTGATATAACCCCCGACAGAATCATACAATGCAGCAAAACACCAATATGACAACTGACTTGTAAACAATTATACCCTTATTAACATGGATATGGTACACATAAATAACTAAATGCAGAAAGATATTTGCAACAATATGCAATATAAATATTATATACATAGGAAAAAAAACATATTACTACATATGTGCATTCACCTACCCTATATATAGACTATACTAACTGCATGCAATCATTCATGAGACACCAACACATATCATACTTGCTCATCAGCAAGGTGACAATACTGTTGGGGAGAAGGGGTCTTTTCGTGTCAGGAAATCTAATTTTCAGCCTTTGTATTGCAGTACTGTTAAAACTTTTGAACAACTTGTCATTCAGGAACTGCAGGCTAATCAGGCTCAGATATTTAGTCAATTTTCCCATAATTTAACATTGGATGACCGCCAGGCCTTAAAATCTCTTGTTAACAACCCCAATATTGTAGTGGTAGGGGCTGACAAGGGTGAGGTCATGGTTATTTGGGATAAAGTACAGTATGAAATGGAAGCCCTTTAACAGTTGAATTACCCTATTTCTTATTGTTCCTTACCCATGGATCCTACTGGTGGGTTTAAATCTGTTATTGATCTATTTCTTTTGGATGCTAGGGAACAAGGGATTATTAATGCGGATTTAGTAATGCAATTGACAGTTGATATACCTACTTTTCAGTATTTTTACCTTGTTCACAAAATCCACAAGACTTTACATAACCCTCAAGGAAGGCCCATTGTGGCGGGTAGGGGTTCATTGATCCAACCCCTATTGGAGTACCTTGAATTCAAACGTAAGCCCCTATTATCTTTAGTCAGAGCTAGGATTAGGGATACTAAACAATTTCTACAGCTCATGGATGATTTGCAGATTTCTACCACAGCACAGATGGGAAACTTGGATGTTGCAAATATCTTTCTGCATTTAGTTATTTATGTGTACCATATCCATGTTAATAAGGATATAATCGTTTACAAGTCAGTTGTCATATTGGTGTTTTGCTGAATTGTATGATTCTGTCGGAGGTTATGTCACTTTAAATGCAACTACTGGTGTTGATATTTAAATCAGGACACAAATGAGGTTAAGCACACACTGATGACGCTTTTGAGTGAAACCGGTCTGTGTGTGTGTGTGTGTGTATATATATATATATATATATATATATATATATATATATATATATATATATATATATATTGGACCAATAGATTATGTCTCTAGATATTTCTTTGCAATTTGGGGATTACTTAGGTGAGATTCATGCAGCATTCCCAGAATCCAATTCCTCAGCTGAGTGTAAATAATAACCTTATCAATAGTGAGCATACATAATTGCATACAAGACAGTTCATCCTTGAATAGAAAATACAACTGGAGGAATATATGAATCTGCTTCATATAATCTGGGCATCCTGTTATGATGATGTCAAATAACAGCTGCATATTTAGGTCATGTCTGGTACCAGATTCCAGTTCATGAAGCTTTACAACAATTATCAGTAAATAAGGCACAATCTGTAACACTTCCAAGCCTCCATCCAGTACCTGTTCTTTGCAATCCACAATACACTCTGATTAGGATATCTGCAATGTGCATTCCCTTTCCTGGCTAGCACTGTAATACAAAATCATGACTCTGCAAAATTAACAGCATTCCCTATAATCTAGCAGTGTATATCTATAACTTTGTCAGTGCCTTATGTAAACATTTCTTAAATTTGCTATGAGGAGGCTTTTGCTCAGAGCTTTTCACATACATAGTTATGTAACGTTTGACTGCTTGACACCATATTAAGCATCTCACTTTGTATCTGAGTACAATGAGCCTCTGTTTTTGTTAATACTCTTGTTGCATGATATACTGGTTGACCTTCCTGAAGATGGACACTCCTTGCTATTCTGGCTTACTTCAACTTGTAGTGCAGCCAGTAAAGTTACTTCATGATACTTCATTGTTGGTGCATTTGTTGGCAATATTTTCACATATCGAAGCTCTTATCTTGATCTGCTGACCACCATCATACTGCGTCATGCTCAAGTACCTTTCTTTAGTGATATTGTTATTTCTGACAAGTGTAGTATGAACATTGACAATTAGTGTACCATTCTGAAAAATCACAGAAGACAAGCTTTATTATTAGGTGCCTTCATGTTTATATCATTACTTTGCCAGTATCTGCTGGTAAACCGAGTTCAGGCAGTAGGTGCTCATGAACTTCAAGCATGTAACAAATATTTCACCTTTGAATTCACTGAAATTCAGTTCCAGGAAACAATATCTGTACAATGCCTTAATTAATTTACTGTCCTATTTTTTATTTCTATCACCCCAAATTTGAACATCATCAGTAATGTTAACACTTCAAACCCATTAGTCATGCTTGCTAAAGCATGCTGAAAAAATATTTTTGTTGAAATCAGAAAATGTAGTCCTAACAATCTGTAGCTACCCAAGTGCCCATTCAAAATACATTGTTTAGAGCTTGCATAATCTGCTATAGTTTATTCAGTCTATATGGCACAGTATTTTTCTTCTATTAGTAGTAGCTTGTCTAAATGTAAGATTAATTGAAATCCCTGCAATGGTGATTATTATGACCAGTTCCGAGATCCAAGTTTATAGGTACCCCTTAATCATGGGTATTGGTTCCAATAACTTTTATAAACCATGCTTTAACACTGCTTTCCCTGACATCTATTTTCACTGACAGAACTAACCTTTACATAATAATGAAAAAATTCTTGCAGCTGAGCAACTAAAATATAATCTTTTTGTTTTTTCTTCTCTTGATTATGGATTATGTGCACTGTACTTCAGACTCTATTTTCATTTGTAAACTTAATATCATCCAGTTTTCTCTGCTATATTCTTTCTGAAACTAAAAACTACACTGTTATTTTTTATGACAAAACACAATAAAGATTCAGCTATTTTATTTACATTTTATGATAAACTATTTTAACTTGACAAGCTTTTTCTGAACATGGAATTTATAAACACTGTTGCTTCTGTGTCATTGTTATAATTTTTTCCCAATCCTATATTATTTATTTTCTTTCCCCGGGATTCATAAAGCTTGCGCCACGTGCAGGCGTAGTGTCGGTGTCCTAGCACCAAATATGGTCGCCGAGTGATCCAGGTACGAGCTGCTCCCACGTGCACTACCTGCGTACGCTACACCCGCAGAACTCCTGGGCCCTATATGCTAATTACCCCATGTGCAGCAGTGTAGCATGCAAATGAAGGTGTGTAGTGATCCAGGAAGTGGTGTAGGCATAGTGTAAGCATGCAGAAATGTAAACCGTAGAAAACGGTTTACATTTTTGCAAACATAAAATCGGAGCCATGACAGCCGACCAAACACATGTATTATATTGTTAATATATGCCAATGGCTAAATATATAGCCATTGGCATAAAAAAAATTTACAAAATATAAAATTAACATTTAATATATATAGTCGCACTATCACGACTTGGAAGCGCAGGGCAGCGGTGCGCAAAGGGGATGGCAAGGAAAATATAAAAATATAGAATAAAACTGCAATGTAACACATATCATGATTTCCCCATAATAGTCAATGACAGGCATGCTACACTATACTATGGTGCAATTGTTGCTAAGGGGCTGTGACAGTGTTATACACAGTAGCTAGGAATTAGTAGGCAAAATGCCATGCAAATGAGAGGAGTAATAGTGAATCACAGATTCCCCACTGGTGTAAGGATGCACCTCACAGTGTAGCATTATAACACAAAGGTGTGACCTTGAGATAAAGATGACATCAAGAGAAGGGTGTGTCGCCATTGCTGTAAGCACATTGGAGCATTGCTAAACCGGTTTGCCCCTAGCTAGGAAAAGCTGGAGGATAGGAGTGTGTCGAACTGGCCATAGCTTTGCTTAGCTGAGAGTACACAAGGTAACTGAGTATGCATATGAATGGAGATGAAAACTTGCATAAACCCGGTAAATGGGTTTGTGCAGCGCACACTGCAGCTGAAACAGGAAGGATACAGGAAAGAAATAAGGAAATGCTGCAGCAGTGAAATTGGAGTACAAATGACTAATTAACACCTAGGCGCCTACAGTGGGCCATTGACAACAACTAACAAGGCTGCAAGCAGCTACCTGCAGAACAGGAAAGGGGAGGGGCTGTACTGCAAAGAAAACAGTAGGTCAAATCAGAACAAAGCCGATTTGCAGTATATCAGCTACAAGACACATTTTGCCATGAATGGGTAGGTAAAGTACAAAACAAGAAAGGCGGCAGGTGGATGCATGCCTGATAATGTGAGGGGATCCAGGTTTAAAAGTGAATTAAAGGGTAACAGATTAATCAAGGCAGGAAAGCATATCTCCACAGTAAAGGCCCCAGACTATCAGTACTCATTGTAAAACCCATAATTAAGACACTCTGCAGCTGGAATAGCACATACACACCCACTGACATCAGCCGCATCCATAGCACAATAGTATAAAGTGTGAAAGCACCTCACACACATTTGTGTATTGCCATACACTCTGCACCAGTGATGTATACAGATGGGGAACTTTTAGTATGTACATGTCAGGGGCTGCCATAGCTTTGATCCACCAGCATGTGCTGGAGACTGAAGGTGGTGTGGAGGATGATACACATGACCACCTCAGGCACCAGAGGAGGAGGAGAGCATTCAGACCCAGGGTAACCTACCAGGGGCTACATGATCTGGAGATAGAAGAGCATTACAGGGTGGACAGAAACATCCTACAGCAACTTGTGGAGCTGTTCCGGCCAAGCCTCAGAGCCAGAACAAACAGAGGGGAACCCATCCCAGTAGATACAAACGTATGTGTAAGCCTGAGAATACTAGCTACAGGTACCTTTCAAAGAGCAACTGGGGATATCATGGGGATCTCACAGGCATCAGCATCCAGGGTTTGCCATGTTACCACATGCCAATGAGCACATATACTTCTCCCGAATGCAGGAGGTGTTGGCCAGCAATATGCGTCTCTTCCACTGTGTGGCAGAATACCCGGAGGTACTGGGTGCAATAGACTGCACACACATACCCATCAAGTCACCTCCCAGTGAGCAGGGTAGGCACTACATAAACCGCAAGGGATACCCCTCGATCAATTGCCAGGTCGTGTGCAATGCCCAGGGCATTACCATGGATGTGTGCGCTGGCAGCCCTGGAAGCTATCACGACTCCCACATCTGGCATGCCTCACAGCTGTATCAGTTATTTGTCAGGGGGGACATCCCAAATGGCCACCTGGTGGGGGATGCTGGCTATGCACTGGAACCGTGGATGATCACTCCCATCAGAAATGCACACAAGCCCATGCAGGAACGCCATAATGAGGCACACGCACAAACCAGAATTATCATAGAGCATGTGTTTGGGATGCGGAAATCACAGTTCCATTGCTTGGACATATCTGGTGGAGCCTTGCAGTACTCTGCAGGCACGTGTGCCCACATCTTCACAGCATGTGCCATGCTACACAATATGGTCCTGCAGAGACAGCTGTAGCAGGTTCAGAATGGTAAAGGCCCTCACACCCCACCAACATTGCCAAGGGCCCCACAGGCACAGAGGTACTCGGACCATGAACACCCTGAGCCAGCCCCAGTGGGCAAATGGAAGCATGCCCAGTATACCCATGCCTTGGTAAAGAGGGAATGTATAGCATACACACTGACAGTGTAGGCACCTAGGGACTGACACCTTTCTCCACCTGCACACACAGTAAAAATGGATGGCACACACACAAGACTACCTGTAAATTGTCATGTATAGGCAGTCTACTGTGTGCATCCAACATAGGCAGCCCTCAACTATTGCACACACAACTGCCATTGGCACAAGCTAAGTCAACACCTGAACAGTAAATTAAGCTATCAGCATGTGCTGATACCGTATGTATAGATTCATAGGTAGGTACTTGTTCAACTGTCAGAGGCCATTCATAATCCCAGCCAAAATGTGTCAGCTTTGGCCACCCCATTGATTAATTAACTGTCCCTCTGTGGAGCAGAGCCTATGGCGGGATGCCTGGGGTGCATCTACTGTTCCCCATCTACTCTTCAAGGTTTCTCTTGTAGAGTGTTAATGAGGGGCTGTGTATAATGTAGTGAGGGATGTTGTTCCAAAGTATGTGGGGTGTCTGTGACAGAAATCTGTCCCTCCAGCATCTTCCAGTTATTGTTGTGGCAAGGTTCAGATCACTACAGTGTGTGGCTCACTGTGACATGGATTCCCATAGGTGGAGCATATCCAGCAAGCCTGAGTTTGACATGGCTGTGTTGGGCAGCAGAGATCATCTCCGGGTAAATGAGATGCCACTAAGTGAAGCAGGAGTTTATTCAGTCTGGCTGCATAGGCCACATGTTGGAGGCCAGTATTCCCCTTGGGAGGTACATTAGTGGACCTCCAGCTGTTGGAAGTGTCTTCTGAGGTACATCAAAAATGGGTTATTATACCCTATGATGGGACTGATGAGTGATGAGTAAAGGGGCACTATAACCCCAGTATGTCTAGATGGGAACCCTTTAGTATTCAGATGGCCTACATAGAAGGATCTCCTAACTACTTTGGAGATATGATTGTCAAAGGGGAGATCACTATCTACCTTAGTCCCCAGATACCCCATTACCTCGTCCATATTAAAGTGGCTGCCACTTATGTGTTAATATGTGGGTGCTTAATATTCCACAATGGAATGACCATGCAGTTAGTTGCACTTGGCAGGAGGCCATGATGTTGACACTCTGTGATGGTCTCTGTGAGGCCCCTTGAGGGATGTCTGTGTCAGCTGGACTATCAATCATGGCTCCCAGTTCGCAGTCATTGCGAAACATGGTCTGCTGTAGTCCACCTGTGTTTGCCTGTATCTCTGAGAAGTATATGCCAAACAGTAGGGCTCCCAGGACTGAGTCCTGTGGGACACCAGTCATGACTGGTCATGAGTTGGACCTGGCGACTGCTAGTCATACCATGTGGGTTCTGTGTGTAAGCCCGTTGGCAACCCAACCTGTGATGTATGGGTGTATGTACAGGCTGGTGTGTTTATCAATAATACCTGCGTGGGGTATGGTGGAAAAAGCCTTGGCAAGGTCCAGGTAGCATGTGTGAACCACCTCCCCCGTCATCTAACGTCTTGGTGACTGTATGTAAGATGTCAAATAGGTTCAGTAGGCATGAACTGCACTCAAACAAGCTGACTTGGGTTGTGTCACTTGTTCAGAGGTTGCCAATGTCTTTGTTAATGAGTGCCATGAGGATGTGATCCATACCATTGCAGACCAGGCTAGTCAGGTTTATGGGGTGGTAGTTACCATGGTGAGTTGTGATTCCACCTTGATGGAGTAGAATAACCATTGCCACGCACCATTGTATGGGCATGAAGCCTGTGGAGAGGCTGAGGTTGGAAAGTTTAATTAGGTGGGGGGTCAGGTTGTTTTGTACAGTTTGCAAGATGCAGCCTGGGACAACATTTGCCTCCATTGATGCTGTGTTCTGTTGCTAGAGAGGGCCATTTCCACCTGTATGTCTCTGATGTGTAGGATACTGTACCTTTTCAGTAGTGTTGTGGACTCTTTAGGGGGTGAGGTATGCAGTGAATGTATTTTCAAGGATGTTGGTGATATCAGTAGGGTCAGCATATTTTGTGCTATATTTCAACGGCACAGTGCAAATCTGTGTGTCACCACTTAGATCCTTGACATAGCCAAAGAAGGCTTTGTGGTTTTCTTTTGAATCTTTGCATATTCTCCTGCTGATGTTAGCCTTGAATGATGTCATGAGGGACCTATGTATCATACTAATAGTGGTCATGGATGTCCGCCCTTCATGGGATTTGCTGTTTGGCTAGAACACTGTCCTACTTCTGTAGTATAGCCTGTTTATTGCAGATGTCCACCAGACTGGTGTCCTTGTCTAGGAGGAGTGAGTCTTGGTTTACCAGTGATGGCATGATCCATACATCCATATAGGTGCTTATAGACTGCATTTGTAAATCTGTCTGTATCTTGAGCAGTGCCTCTCCTTAGCGTGGGGGCTGTAAAGTACCCACCCCTGTCACTAGTAGTGTAGATTTAGCTGTAGGAAAGGTATACAATGTGGTAGCCATGGGTGGGGGAGATGCTTGGGTGTGGAAACAGTGAATAGTTCATGGTCAGCTCTAACCAGGGACCAGTTAACCTCCGCTGTGGTGCACCTGTTGCCCATGTTGGTGATGACCACTTCTAGTATGTTTCCACCCCACATTAGGGAGGTTACCACCTGATACAGGGCATATGAGGTGATAAATTCCAGGAAGCGCTGGGCCTGGAAGTGAGTACTGGAGTAAGTTTCCCAGTTAATTGTATGGTAGTTGACATCGACCAATGCCAGGGTGTGCATTAGGACTGTCATGTTCTCCACTGTCTCCAGGTAGGTGGAGTGGTGGTCTTGGGTCATGGAGGGTGATCTGTAGCAGGCCACAGTTTACATTGCAGTTGTGTCTTTTGTTAGCTGCATATGGATGATCTCAGAGGTATCATGCTGCCCCACTAACCTGGAGGTCTAGGTATCCCTCATAAATATGGATACACCTCCTCAATGTCTGTGTCAGTCCATGTTCTGTGGCTGAAATATGTGGTATCAATTGTAGTCTGGTAGTGCTGGTGTGCTCTCAGGAGCTTTAAGACAGATCTCAGTTACTGCACAGATGTTGATGTTGTCCATTCTGAGGAGTGCTGTGAGTGCATGCATGTTGTGATCACAACCCCTGGTGTTGAGTAGCATAACCCTCATTGATTCTGCTATTGTGCTGTTTACAGAGCTGGTATTCACCTTTGAGACTCTCCTAAATAAGGTACCATGGGGGTGCCAATAGCCTTGGCCAGTATTCCAAGCCTAAGGCTGACACATAGGCCATTATGGTATTGTTGCATGCATGTTTCCCATCTGTGCTTGTTTTTCATCTCTCCTGTAGGTAACTTACTGGTAAGCAATAGAAAGCCTTAAACTTATACAAGTCTTCTAGCTTCCAAGATAGGCTTTTGGAGTGACTAAGTACCAGTGTTCTGTATGCTCTTGCTGTACTTAACTGTTTCCTGACTACATGATGATTTCTCACTGTATATTGTGATCTGAAAGTCTGTTTATTCACATATTATGGTTGTGATGGCCTGCACTTTAGAGGTTCACAGATAGCCTACTACCTATCTACCCAAGGGCAATTAGAAGCATAGCTACAGTGTGTTGGCTTTCTCTGCACCACTGATGAAGTAACTGAGCCTCTGTCAAGCATAGCCAGTGAAGCAATTCCTGGCAAAGTTGCTGGAAGCTGTTGAAGACTGGAGTTATGAAGGGTGATAGGGGCACTTAGTGATATAAGAGGGCATGTTAATGTGACAATTCAACACCATTAAATTTCCCCAACAGGTATCGCAGCTATCAAACTGGACAAGCTCCCCCACCACCTGGCTGTATGGTTCTGTGACACATGATCCCAGGGGTGTATATTCTGTTACCCATTCACACAACAAGGTTTCCCTTGAAGTGTGCCAGTGAGGGGCTATGCCTAATGTAGTTAGGAATGTAATGTATTGTCTCACAGTACATTTGTTATATGTTGTGATTTAAAGAGTAAGTGAAGCTCAGTGGGTTTGGGGGCCTCCACCCTTTGCTTAGCCTCGCTTACACATAGAAATCATCTAAATAGGAAATAGGCGGAAGCAACGTTAATATCAACAAGAGTAATGGTTACAGAATCTGCATAGTATCTGTGCATTCGAGGTCCCAATCCCAATAAAGGCAGGGATGTTTATCATGTTCAAAAGTATACCTTAACCACAGCTTGCATACATAGGTAGTAATCGTCTGTATAATAAACATTCGAAGCACCCATATAAACCCATGTGTGCTGGAGAGTACAGTCAACAGAGAATGTAATGTTATGTAAGCACATAGTGAGATGTTACTTCACTGACATGTATATATCCTGAGTAGTTAGCAGATGTGGCCATGTTTGCACGTACAGGTTATACGTTACAAAGTTTGTTAATTGTGTTTAACTGCTGCTATAATGCCACACAAACACTTTTAAACATGCTTACAACTGCTTAAATGAGCCTTATTCTGGAGTAAAAAACATTTTTAAAGCATCGCAGGTGTTGAACCCTGGACCATGCACACTACAGTCATGGGACTTACCACTAAGCCATCTGAGGTGTATACATGTTTCATGGTCTTGAGACTATACCTTATACCATATGCATTCCACTGAAATGCTCACAAATGGGACAGTCATTTTGTGTACATATGTACAGTACATTGTAATGCACTGTAGTTTGTGAAACAATACATTCCAGTCTACATATGTATTATGTATTACTGTTACAAATTAATACAGTTACATTAATAGCCATATATATAAACATCTATGAATACACTTTGTGACACAGAAGCACTTCAAAGGAATTAGAGTGTACACAAAACACATGCAGCTCTGGTATTATAACTATTAATATTAACCTAATTCACCATAGAAGGGATGGTTGTTGTGTATGTGAATATTGGGGTGGGGGATGAATGATGGGTAATGAAATCCTGCATCAAGGAGGGCCTGGGTCGGATGTTCAATAAGTGAACTGGAGGGCTATACATGAAGTATGGGGACAATATATAAAGGACACAAAACAAGAACCTTTCTCATTCATAATACACCCTGTCATGTCACATTGCAACACCTAGTTTCACACGCATATGAACATTAACATGTATCAGACATATGTACACCAACTGACTGTCACATTTGTTTTCAGTAGTGAGGAATGCCTGTAGTAAAATGTATATTCTAAACACCATAACATTTGTACATATCTCAGAGGCCTTAGTGGTAAAGTCAGTGACTGTGGTGTTCATAGTCCTGGGTTCAAGGGCTGTTAAGTTATTTTGAGGGCCAGAATAAGGGCTGTTGGATGCAGGTGGATTAAAGCACTCTTAAGCAGTTGTAAGCGGGTTTTCATGGGTTTGTGCGATTGTAAGTGGCGCTGAAACATGGTAAATGGAGAAGCGCTTCACAGGTTTAACCTTTGCTTAATGTCACGCAGACCACGGGCAAACCTGCTTACAACTGCTTAAATGTGCTTTATTCACACTTTCCCTACGAGTGCCTACTCTGAGAGGTAAAATAATAACACCTTCCAGGATTAAAACCCACAATCATGTACTCTATCCTCAGAATAACCAAACACTAAGCTACCTGAGATGTACCCATCCCAGCTGTGTATGCAGACAGGTTAAAACACAAAAGGGAGAAATGTGTTGAAATAGGACAACCCACCATGTACCCAATGAAAGGTGTATGCTTATATATATATATATATATATATATATATATATATATATATATATATATATATATATACATACATTTATGGGTCTACTTCATTTGCCCTAACTTCCAATTGACTGGCACCAATTTGCCCAAGACCAACACTTCATTTGCCCGACACTTCATTTGCCCCACACTTCATTTGACTGACAAGTATTACTGGCAAGTAAATGGAATATGTCCCCTTCCCCACTGTAGTGTGACCCTGGAGTTAGAATATATAGTTAGGGGGGTGTGGGGGTCACAGCCCCCCACAATGGGGGTGTGGGGGTGAAGCCCCCCACTTCATTTCATATTATATTGTTTGGTTTTGCTTTCATATTGCTTAGTAAAACAAAAGTAAGTGGGGGGCTTTGCCCCCACACCCCCCATTGTGGGGGGCTGTACCCCCCATACCCCCCCAACTATATATTCTAACTCCAGGGTCGCACTACAGTGGGGAAGGGGGCATATTCCATTTACTTGCCAATAATACTTGTCAGGCAAATGAAGTGTCGGGCAAATGAAGTGTCGGTCAAATGATGTAGACACATATATATATATATATATATATATATATATATATATATATATATATATATATATATATATATATATATATATATATATATATATATATATATATATATATATATATATATATATAAAGAGAGAGAGAGAGAGATACATAGAGACATGTCGATATATACAGATTTACATATATATGTAGATTTATATAGATAGGTTAAAAACATCTACGCATCTATGGAGGTACAGATAAATCTATGCAATAATATATATATATATATATATATATATATATATATATATATATATATATATATCTACATACACATACATACATGTGTGTAGACAGCATACGAAGTGTTCATATCTGAGTATAGCATGGACCATAGCAATCACACATTCCGCCCCCCCCCAAACAATACGAGCATAACGTATGAGGAGTATATGCCAATACACTATTACAAATATGTTCTATGGACAGTCACCAACACAACTGCAATGACTGCAAATATCCATGACAGAAATACACAGACAGCTTTCATTTTGCAAAACTTTATTACATTCCGATCTATAGCCAAAAGGATTCAAGGACTAACAGTACCTGCATGCTATACAGGAAGCATTTAACAGTGCCTTAATGAATCAGCCTGCAATTACCATAGTATTAGTCCACTAAGGGATAGGTGTTCACAGAGGGAAAGAACACCCACACACATATAGACGTTGTATAAAAGGGGTTCCTACAGACTGCATGTGCTATGTACTCCCACCAACATTTACCCCACAACAAAAATAATTACATCAATACATACTGTCATACCATAACCAATTATTCAACTACTGTACAACATCTGCTGAAACCTTAACATATCGGGACAGACACACTAACATGGCCCTATGTGAAATAGTTGCTGTTATACAATTGAACAGCTGCTGATGTGACAGGGTTTGTATGAACTAATCCTGTTTCAGTGGGTTGAAAGGTTCGAACATCAGGAAGTGTTACCGAGTACTGATTATCAGCACAGTATGATACACAGTAACACCAAACTAAATATGCCTGGTGAGCACACTGTAAACCCCCTAACATTACATGCATAGCTATGCAGCCTTGAGCTGGTTAAACATCCTGGCCAGACTGAAACATATGCAGAAGTATTAGGTACAGACAAACCCTGCACAAATAGCAATGTTCAGAAATATAACAGCAGTACTCACATTTAGACCAAATCCGCTAGGCATTACACACAATATATTACTGTTCCTCTCCATACAGCTGTTGCAGTAGATTCAAAACAACACTTCCACGCTGTCTTCCTCACAAGTAAGGCAAAGGGACAACACTCAAGTGGAGTACTCAATTATACTTCACTGTTGCCATAGTGTTGGCTAAGGCAGTAGCAGCACAGCTGATGTGCATGTAATTAGCTACTTAGGAACACCAATTGGTTATTGGGATAGCACATGTTACTGATCTGTAACTATAAAAGGTTGCTTTATCACACATTCAGACCATCTGTATCTACCTGTAGGACAGTACAAAACACTGAAAGATGAACTGAAAATGAGTATTATACTAGTCAATAACACCTCCAATTACTACGAAGGTATGTATAACATGTAGTATGTCTGTGTATGTAGTACCTGTTCTGTAATAATTAGTGTAATCAATGCATATAGTGGAAATAGCTATCTTGTAGCGATGTACTGTTGAGTAGTCATAATGCTTGTAGTATTCTATGTGTGTACTGCTGTAGGTCACAAGGCAAACTCCTCATACACCACAAGGGATAATATGGGCTTGGAACTCACCAATTCGCTCCCAGCCACTGTCAGTGTCAGGATTGCTCCAACAAGTATGTGCTATAACAGGGGATAGTATATGTCGATAAATTGTAACAGTCGACATATGTGTGGGTGTATAAGTAAGATGAACATGTCAAAGGTGGGCTTACTGTGCAAATATGGTTTGCATTGTGGGATATTGTGTCAATAACTGTGTAATTTATAGTATTTTAGGCAGATCTGTATTCCATTCTACATAGCAGTTCTGTTATGCAAACAGTAGTTATGTCTATTGGCAATTACAATACTCAATAACAGGATACATATCATTTGTATTCATCTGGCAGTTTTGCAGCATGATAGCAAAGATAATTGGAAGAGCTAGGTAACTATCCATGCACATAACACATAATATCCACCTTTCTAGTATTGTTTGCAAGCAATAACAGCTGTGCATGTGTACATGTTATGCAAATGTGCAGTGACCCTTGTTACAAGGCTGGACTTCTCTAGTATTGTTTGCAAGCAATAACAGCTGTGTATGTATACATGTTATGCAAATGTGTAGTGACCATTGTAACGGAGCTGGACCTCTCTAGTATTGTTTGCAAGCAATAACAGCTGTGCATGTGTACATGTTATGCAAATGTGTAGTGATCCTTGTTACAGGGCTGGACCTCTCTAGTATCGTTTGCAAGCAATAGCAGCTGTGCATGTGTACATGTTATGCTAATGTGTAGTGACCCTTATTACAGGTCTGGTCCTCTCTAATATCATTTGCAAGCAATAACAGCTGTGCATGTGCACATGTTATGCAAATGTGTAGCGACCCTTATTACAGGGCTGGTCCAAATGGCTATGTGCACACCTACATAGAGTGGATATTGAGAGTAGAGACACACTGGTTGAACTACCAGGTTTGTGTAGCCCAACCTCTCATTGCCAACCTAACAGCCGCTTGCAAATACTGTATGTAAGGTAGTGCACAGCACTGGTAATGAAACAGGTTGCATATCATCTTTAATTCCAGTGTAACATCTGCAGTAGGAGTGAAAGATGTAAGAGACTGCTGCCCATGTGTAATAGCCACTTCATAGGTGATGGCTTACACTATCTGATTATATCCTGATCATGTTGATAGTGGCATCAGAGTCTATTGATGCATGGCTCTGTTTGGAGAGTGGGTGTCTGTGCCCAACAGAGCTCATGGTCCTGGTGGATATGTGAGTATATACCCAGAGAAGGAAACAGACCTGTAGACACTTGCATCATCTGTAATCAACTAAAAAGATGTGATGTGCTACTCAGAGGAGGATTGCTGCTAAAGGTAGCTACAATGTTTCCATAATAGCCAGTGTTGTCACGTCTATAACACAAATATTTACATGTGAGCATCACTGCCTAAAACATCTTCATAAGCAATAAGTAAACTAAATACAGTACTTGGTAGTTGTAGTACTGAATGCTCATACAGGCATGTCCACTAGTCAGCTACTGGTGTTTACTAATGTCAGCTTTGTGTATGTGGCCATCCTTGGGGAATGTAAACTCTATGCCATGTACACTGCCAAACCCACCTAACACCACACCCCATACATTGTTTGGGATGCAGCTACAGAGGTAAGCTGGAAGGCAGCCCAGTCTAAAGCCACTACCGGACTGGACAGTCATGAGGTGTAGGTTAACACATGCATCTCATCATCACAACCAACACATACCCTTACCAGAACACAGTAAGGACGCACACACCCAATAACAGAAATCACACACATTCACAGATGCTTCTAAGTATCTGGCCAAACAAGTGATCTCCCAAGCTGGAAGAGACAGACAATGAAATACACAAACTGTATGACATAGTTTGCATAATTGTGCCACACCTCCGAACTCATGGCCGGAAACATGCCCAACAGTACTCATTTGTGAATGCAAACTCTAGGACTATGTTACACACCAAGCTATATGAGGGCATACATACTGTCAGCTGCCTGTCTGCCATGATTAGCCACATACCGATACACTCAGACCACCTTTTGAACTATACACATGGCTCTGGCATATTCCATGTTGTTGTGCAGGACCTGTGATGCAGTAGCCTGGACTGCATGGAAACACATGTAGGAACTGTCAGGTCTTGTAGCCCATGCAGTTATGTCCCAAGGCCTGGGTAGCATTCTGCCATTGGCCAGAATGATACTGCAGTACAGGGACAGAAGGATTGTATTCCACAATTGTCTAGTGTAGTGGTGCAAGTCAAGGGGTATCCAGTATCTGTCTACCTGGGATAACTTGGCTGACAGATCATGATGCTTTGCCAGACAGGGCCTGCACCTGTCACTTCTGGGAATCTGGATAATGCCTAGGGCTCATGCTTCCCCTATAGTGCCTTCAACATGCACAGTTCAAGTGAAGGACCACTGCTGTTACACAGTGATACATGTCAGAAATACTGTATGGACACACATATGTCAATCTCTAACATGGAGAACATATCTGTGCAGTGACTGAGATATGGTTCAATGCTCCAGGGAGCACACCTGCATGACCATGTTATAACACATACCTCACCTTTTGCCCATTATCCTTTATTGGAACACATGGGCCACAGGTGTGTCCATATTCCTGAAGGATATGTACACTCCCACACTAGTTGCACTTGCATAACTTCAGATGTGTTATGCTGATCAACTACCTTTGTGTCAAAGTGGAATTCAAATTGCACCTTGCAACAGATCACCCACCATGGCGCTGATTACCAACTGCCATAATGTGCTGTAATGGGGAAGATTAGTTCTGAGACAGAAAACCATAATAATGGCTACTCTCAACTATTCCATTATGAACTGGGAAGACTCCTCATGTACCAACACCTGCACTCAATGCATGTTGGATTCCATCAACCTCAATGACCTGGATCACAGTAGTCACAAAAACAGGGCTAACAGTATGCTACAGTATCCTAACCTATACACATAGTCAGTCTTCAATGCCAATGTTATGTTATGTTTCCTAATAGCAAAGTGGTGACTGTCATGGCACCCATGCAGCTGGACAATGCATGTGCACATGCGAAATCCTACACAAATGAACCTTAAGCAGTCACATACGTGCAGTGATTGTGCCATTGAAACAGAACCAAGATTCAACCAAACACAGACCAGAAGGCAAATTGGTGGTACCATGCTTTAAACTGTACCACAGAAGGTAGTAACTGTTTCAAGAGTGAACACACATGAGTGTAGGTGATCCCTGGTCAGCTTCAGTAAGATGCAAATACACCATATAAAACCACACAAAGCTACTGTGAAACTAATCAGCCACATATTATGAGGCCAAGCACAGAGCATTCTATGGCTGTGTCATTAATCGTAATGGCAACAACAAGACCTGCCGTGCTGCACAGCACTATGGCATGGGAAGTACTGCACCTACAGAAATAGCACCTGCTCATCCAGACAGGGTCTTGGAGAACCTAAACCCACTCCCACCTCCCCCCCAACAGGTACACTTAGTAATATATCCATGTACACTACAGGGCCCCTGTAATAATGACTATGCAGCTACAAGCTGCACTCTCTAAAGCCATACATACAGCTTTCATGGAACCTGTCAACATCCCAGGGTGTATCTTAAACAAATGTGAGAACAATCAGCTATCCACACACACATCATGTTCAATCATAGCTCCATGTCAGGCTGTGTACACACCAAATAGTGCACAGCAACAGTTATTACACCCCACAAAGGGGAGACATCATTGATAATGGGAAATAGTGCACAACTACCTTGCTGAGTCTGGATAAGAGTAATTGCCAGTATAAAACTACAATTTACAGAAAATCCACACATTCTAATGCCCTTTTACATTTTTCCAGTTGCCATCCCTTCCACCAGAAGAAGGCTGTGGTTAAGGGTCAATTGGTAAGGGCAGCAAGAATGGTATCTGACGATGAGGATTTCCTAGAGGAATGTGAAAAATTAAGAACTATGTTCCTCAAAAGAGGTTATCCTTTAAAACTGGTGACAGACATCATTCTTGAGGTTAGAGTGAAGAGGGAAACTGGGCATTTTAAACCCCTTGTTTACAATAAGGTGGATGTAAACAGTATTGACAAACCAGTCCAAGAAAGTATGAATCATAAGGGTCAATTGAATAACAACAAAAATGAAAACAATAATCTAACTTTGAATTTTTTGTCCACTTTTTCCATTGATTCTAAGGCGATTAAAGAAATTTTTATCAAAAATTGGACAATTATATCAGAGGACCATATGATTAGTAAAACATTGGGTTTAGGACCCAAGTTTACTTATAGAAGGGGCCTAAATCTAAAAAGTATAGCAGAGAGAT